>NC_136876.1:14132563-14142563 GCF_949152265.1 Phoxinus phoxinus | reverse complement strand
GCTGCATATGCAGGTCTGAGAGCATGCAGGGATATAGGAATATAGAACAAATATTTCTAACAGTTACTGTCTCTTAATAAATCAACAGTAATTGATATGATTTTGTTGTTATTTTCAAAGCTTATTTTAATTTGAACTCAATTAAACTCAATTGAACTCATTATTTTATAAAATTTTTTGTTATGTCAAGATCACAAGAAAATTGAGCTGAGATCACGAGAAAACGAGAAAGGAAGAATATTATTAATCCATGGCCTCTTCCGTTCTGTTGTTAGTGATGTTCTCACTTTATTCTCAAAACATTTGATCAAATATCAAACTTTCTGGAATCAAGTCTGTTATTGGCAGCAATACCACTAAAATATACATAAACAACTTCCTCTAGTGTAGCGAGTGTAGAATTACCCATGGTGCATTTGGACCACACTTCTGCTCTGCTAGTTTGTCTGATGACCACAAATGCACAGAAAGAAACACAAACCAGAAAATGTTCTTGTTTAGTATTTTGAAACTTTATATTTTTTTTGAATAATCAAGTTTTCAAACTAAATCAATTGACTGATAATTAAAAGAAAAGTACATTACTATGTAGAAATACAGTAATTTTATCTTGTCTCTCGATAGTGTATCTTCATGTGAAAAACACCATTCACTTTTATTTTGCTTTAAGTTCACATTGAGCAACAGTGTTTTTTTTTTTTTTTTTTTTTTTTTTTTAACAGTGGCAGTTTCCTCTGCTCCTCTGGTTGTTCCTCTGGGATCTTCAGTGGTTTTGCACTGTTATAGTGTTGAACCTTTACCAGTGGAGGATCTGAAGGTGGAGTGGAGAAGAGCAGACTCGGAGACTCTGGTTCATCTGTATGACGATAGTGAGATCGAGAGTCGAGCAGAGAAACAGCACAAGGATTATCAGGATAGAGCTCATTTCTTTACTGATCAGATTCAACATGGAAACTTCTCCCTCCGTCTGGACAATCTGAGAGCAGAAGATGAGGGTCAATACACATGTACAGTTTACAGCAAACAGAAGTCTGTGTTTTCAACTGTAAATAAAGTGGAACCAGGACTACTCGGTAAGTGAACAAGGAAGTCATGTCCAAATGTATTGGCAGTTTACGGCTTCAGTTTTTGTGGTGTTGATTCACAATGTTTCTAGATTATTGTGCAGAGTGAACTGAATCTTTATAAATAATTGCAAAAAGCATCTCTGGCCAATACTTTATCACAAAAACCCAAATGTCACAAATTTGGCACTGTGAAATGCTAATCCTGAACGAGTTAATTAAAAATTAAGGTTAGCGTAAAGACCGTGAGATTGCATTATGTCAACGAATGTCCTTACAAAGATAGATGTAGCCTACAAACATGTGTGTGAGAGAGAGAGAGAGAGAGAGAGAGAGAAAGAGAGACAGCTTGTGTGAGTGAGTGAGAGAGAGAGAGCTTGTGTGAGTGAGTGAGTGAGTGAGTGAGTGAGTGAGTGAGTGAGTGAGTGAGTGAGTGAGTGAGTGAGAGAGAGCTTGTGTGAGTGAGTGAGTGAGTGAGAGAGAGCTTGTGTGAGTGAGTGAGAGAGAGAGAGCTTGTGTGAGTGAGTGAGTGAGTGAGTGAGAGAGAGCTTGTGTGAGTGAGTGAGTGAGTGAGTGAGTGAGTGAGTGAGTGAGTGAGAGAGAGCTTGTGTGAGTGAGTGAGTGAGTGAGAGAGAGCTTGTGTGAGTGAGTGAGTGAGAGAGAGCTTGTGTGAGTGAGTGAGTGAGTGAGTGAGAGAGAGCTTGTGTGAGTGAGTGAGTGAGTGAGAGCGAGAGAAAGAGAGAGAGAGAGCGCTTGTGTGAGTGAGTGAGTGAGAGAGAGAGAGAGAGAGCGCTTGTGTGAGTGAGTGAGCGAGAGAGAGCGCTTGTGTGAGTGAGTGAGTGAGAGAGAGAGAGAGAGAGAGAGCGTGTGAGTGAGTGAGTGAGAGAGAGAGAGAGCTTGTGTGAGTGAGTGAGTGAGAGAGAGAGAGAGCTTGTGTGAGTGAGTGAGAGAGAAAGAGAGCTTGTGTGAGTGAGTGAGTGAGTGAGAGAGTGAGAGAGAGAGAGAGATTTTTGATTTTTAAACAACGATTTTATTCCATACAATTTCAAAAAAACAGTTATACACTATACACCTCAATTAAAATATAAAGGAAAAGATAGATCCCCTTCCATCACAGCACAGAAAATATTTTTATAACACCACTGCGTTTCAAACGCTGTCAGATCATTCATTAATTTATAGTACTTAAAGTCAACAACAGGCTTTAAATAGACACATAATCTCTTGGCCAAGTCTATTCTCTATTCTATTTTTACTGCTTATATAAATTGCAAGCTTTGCTTGACCAATCACATAGTTGATCAGCTGCCATTTTACTCTTTGCTTTTGACTATACCCTGCCCCCAAAATAAAAGCATTATGCGTGAACTTTTCTCCAAATTTTAAAAACACTTGACTCAATAAAACAAAAAGTGATTTAAGTCTTACACATTCTAAAAAACAATGAAACACTGTTTCCCTTAGACCACAAAACACACACTTATCATTAACACTGGGATTAATAACAGAAATAAATGCATTAACTGCCACAGAACCGTGTAAGATTCTCCATTGCAAATCTCCAGATTTCTTAATCAATGGTGGTTTATAAAACACTCTCCAAAAAGGCTTAGTTTTTCCCAAGCTCCCAAGCTTTTCCTTCCAGACTGTATCCACTCTCCCATTTAAAGCAACTCTATTAAAAACTTTCACACAACACTGATAAAGAACTTTGCCCTCTACTACATCCAAATCCAAGTCTTTCAGCCCGTGAAGGTCTAGCAAAGGACCTGACATATCCTTCAAGTCCGGAGTAATTCTAATTTTCGGAACAGGATCTTTTTTATCCGGAACCTCCAAACCCTTCCCAAAATCCTTAAGTAGAGTGATTTCGACATCCGTGAGCTTCTTCCTCCACTTTTCTACTATTGCTCCTGTGTGACGAATTGAATTTTGCCCCAGCATCAGGGCTACTGCTGTAACATCACTTAACTCAGGGCCAGCCACACTAACAATTTGCCCCAGCTTCACAGTTCCAGCGGCACACAGCTTCTGAGTGAGGCCTGGTACCTCATCCGTTACATCTAGACGAGCCCCTTTGACCAGGGGCTCCTCCAACAGCCAAAATAAAGAGTCTGAATTGTCCATTCTCTTGAGAGTGAAGAGTCCCCACATTTTAAAAAGTCCACAATAAAAAGGAGATACATTATTCAGGTTCAACTTCCTGTAATCCATAAAAAGGAGGCCAACATCAAATCCAAGCCCCTCCACCCTTTGTAGAATGACCTTGGTCAAGTTCCTCCACACCAGATCATCGGGGCCTGTTAAAAATCTCTGAATGAATTGCAGACGAAAAGTTGCCATTCTGCTTGGCAAGTGGACCAAACCTTGTCCACCTTCATCTTTAGGAAGAAACAATACACTTTGTGGAATCCAGTGCAATCGATCCCAAAAAAAATCCACAAAAATTCTTTGCAGCTGAGACAATAACCCTATGGGTGGATCCACACAAAACAGTTTATGCCAGAGTACCGAAGCTACCAAATTGTTCACTATTAACACTCTTCCCCTAAAAGATAATTGTGAATGAATCCACTTCCATTTAGCCAGTCTACCTACCATCTTCTCTACTACCCCATCCCAATTCTTCTGTTGCGTAGTTGCATCTCCAAGATAAACTCCCAAATATTTGAGACCTCCCTTTTTCCAGGTTATTCTATCAGGTAAAACTGGTAGGCCCTGCTCCCATTTTCCTATAGCCAATGCCCCGCTCTTTTCCCAGTTTACTTTAGCAGCCTAGATAACTCCAAAGTCTTTTATAATACCCTCCATTTGGTTAATATCTCGCTGCCCATTAACCATGATTATAACATCATCAGCATAAGCTGAAACTTGAAATACATCACCATTGTGCAAAGAAAAACCTTCAATTTTTTATCGTAGTTTATTCAACAATGGCTCAATAGCCAAAGAATATAACATTCCCGATATTGCACAGCCCTGTCTAATGCCCCTAAAAACCTTAAAAGGGGCACTCAAACCACCATTGATTTTCAAAACACTTTCAATGTCCTGGTACATAACTTTAATCATATTAGTAAACTCCAATCCAAAATTAAAAGCATTTAAAGTTTTCCAAAGATATCTGTGCTCGACTCGATCAAACGCCTTTTCTTGATCGATAGACACAAGACCCAAATCAGCACTAGAAAGATTGCAAACATTTAAAATATCCCGTATAAGGCAAACATTATCAAAAATAGATCGCCCGGGAATACAATAAGTCTGATCTATATGGATGACTTCCCCCATCACCTTTTTCAGCCGATTCGCTAGGGCTTTAGAGAATATTTTAAGGTCAGAGCATAGCAAACTCACTGGTCTCCAGTTCTTTATATCTTGTAGATTGCCTTTTTTAGGTAGCAAGGTAATCACCGCTCTTCTGCAGCTTAAAGGCAATAACCCCTCAGTTAAGCTCTCATTGAGAACACCCAACAGGTCATTACCCAAAACTGCCCAGAACTCTCTGTAAAACTCCACAGGGAGCCCATCCATGCCAGGGGCTTTACCCCCCTCCATCTCTTTCAGAGCAATGAACAGCTCCTGATCACACAGCGGCCGCTTCAGCTCCGCTTTTGAGCTCTCTGAAACTCTGGGTAGACCTTCATAGAAGTGAGCGGATAAATCATCATCCTCAACATACTCGCTGCTGTACAGCCCAGTATAGAACCGTACGGCTCTCTTTCTGATTTCAGAGGGTTTTGTTAACTCACGCCCATCTTCAGAGCACAAACAGTGAATGCAACGACTCTGACCATTCTTTCTCTCAAGACTGAAAAAGAACTTAGATGCACTGTTAGACCTTACCGGGGTTTTTTACAGTAACATACTGGCAACACTGTTGCCAGTAATTTACTGTTATTTGTACAGTTATTTACTGTATTATACAGTCTGTTACTGTAAAATGCACTAAATTAAAATTTGAGTTAAAACTAATTTCACTTGCAGAAACCGACTGCCTTAAATTGACCAACTGTAATTTAAATGTGTAAAACTAAAATGTGTAATGCATTAATAATGTGAGAAAAGAGTTAAGAACTCCCATTAGAAACCATTAAAAAACTTAAGTACATAAAAAGATTTCCACTGAACCAGCAATTACATTCTGTTAAATAAAGCAACATGCAGCGTATCATCAATGTTTCTAGATCTTCTGCTGGACTGAAGCACAGGCTCTACTCTTCAGCACAATGGTGACCCAAAAAACTACATTTTACAGTAAACTACTGGCAACAGTGTTGCCAGTATAAACCTGTTTTATAACTTACAGTTTATTACTGTTAAAATACATTTTGTGGGTGTGTCTTTTTATCTTACACTGTTAACCCTTTCAACCCCACAGGAACATCCGCACTACAAAGAGTAAAAAGTAACATTGATAAGATAATTAAGTGAATATGTAAGTTATTGTTGAGCATTAGTGATGAACACCTGCTGTTAACAAGCAGAATCACTGAAGGAAAAAGGAACACAAGAACAGAAAATAGAGAAACACAAGAACTACAACTGACTTCCAGCCATAACACATTATTACACGTATTATTAACCAGTTTGACTTTATTTCTGTCATACATCTACAGAAGTAGTTATTGAGATATTTAATTGAAAATGTTTGATTTGAAGTTACCATTATAGAGATCAGTGTTTGCTTTAGTTGGGTCGCTGATGCCAACACATTATTTTTTCTCTTGCTGCTTGAGCTGTGTTTTTGCAAGTCACACTTGTGCACACACACAGTTCGTGAATGATTGTGGTTATATTCACTATCATGACAAAATCATTATGTGGCCTGTCCATTCACTAAGAAGTTAGTTCTCACTCATTCAGAGTTTAATTCTCAATCAAAAGAGTTACGTTAACACCACTGTGATACAACAGCAACAATGACTAATTTATTTGTAACACATGCATAACCAAAAATAAAAGAGCTACACTGTCTTGTAGAAACACAGAAATATCACAAATTAGAACATGCATCTCAACAATGGTAGGAACATATATATTTTTTATTATTATTCCTGCAGCAGAGCATGCTGGGAGTTTTATACTATCCTGGTACCCAGCATGCATTGAGACATGAAACTTTTGATCATCACCATTGTTGAGATTCATATGATGATTGTTGATGTCTGTGTGTGTCAGAGTCAAGCAGGAGTTAATAAAATTTTAATGCACTATATGATTTCAAAAATTTTCAGTTGACCTGATTTCAGAAATATTGTTGTATTTCATGTTGTAGATTATCAGATATATGGTATTAAACCAGAAATTCACAGCTCACATATTTTAAAAAAGTAATAAATAAAAACATGTATGATTTTGAAATCACAAAACCAAAAACTCCTGATCAACTTCCCCTTGACTTTTCTTGCTGTAACAAATGTGCTTTATACACTCACTGTTACAGCAGCCGAAGAGAGATGAATGAACAAAGTCTTTGAGTTAAGGTACAAGAGACCAACTAAAGCAAATACGGATCTCCATCATGGTGACAACAAACTTTATTATTAACTAAATCCCTGTTCATTCTCAACAAGAACTTGAAATAAATAATGTTAAACTGGTTTCACACTCAGTGTGGCTGGAAGTCAGTTGTAGTTCTTGTGTTTCTCTTTTTTCTGTTCTTGTTTCTCTGTCCTTCAGTGATTCTGCTTATCAGGTGTTCATCAGTGTCTCAATTCACTCACTTCTTTTCATTCAAGTGGACTATATTAGTGAACTAGTGTAGGCAATAGTGAATGAGGGTGTAGGGTGTGATTGGGAACACAGCCTCTGAGTGTCGACTTTGAGCGCTGTTAATTCACAGTATATTCCTGTAGGTATATTCCTGTATATTACTGTTTTAATGGAAAATGGTATGATATTGTAAGAATGTGGGCTTTTTCTACAGTAAGGGCTAACAGTGTGGGGCATCCATTTGTGACAGGTTTAAAAACCGAGATCGAACTAGTGCTCCCTGCGCCCTAACTCCCAATAGGTTTAAAAGAAAAGATTTTTTGGATTTAAGAGTCTCCAGATATCTTTGCTCTTTGGTAGCATCAGCCAAATCTTGCAATTCAACTATTTCAGCTTCTAACTTTTTCATAGATTGCGTTATATCCCTGGTAACATTAAAAGTGTATTGTTGACAAAGCATTGATATTTCAACCTTCCCAATATCCCACCACTGACGCAGATTTTCAAACTCATCTTTTCTCATCTTAAAATTCTCCCAAAAAAAACAAAAAACATCTCTAAAATTCTTATCATTCAGCAAAGACGTGTTGAAATGCCAATATGCACTTCTGGCCTTTATATTTGCTATAAATACTTGACATGTAACTAAAAAGTGATCCGAAAAACCTACTGGAGCAATTACACATTTTTTAACAATATTAAGATGTTGCTTATAACAATAAAACCTATCAAGCTAGAGATACACTGTAAAAAATAAAACATAGATTTCATTTATATTTAATTAATTAAAATGAGGCAACAGATTACAAGCAATATTATTAATTAAATTTTACAAATTAGAATTGAGTAATAATTAATCAAATTAATTCCTTAAATGTTACACTGTAAAAACTAAAACATAGATTTTATTTATATTTAATTAATAAAAATGAGGCAACAGATTACAAGCAATATTATTAATTAAATTTAACAAATTAGAATTGAGTAATAATTAATCAAATTAATTCCTTAAATGTTACACTGTAAAAACTAAAACATAGATTTTATTTATATTTAATTAATAAAAATGAGGCAACAGATTACAAGCAATATTATTAATTAAATTTAACAAATTAGAATTGAGTAATAATTAATCAAATTAATTCCTTAAATGTTACACTGTAAAAAATAAAACATAGATTTTATTTATATTTAATTAATAAAAATGAGGCAACAGATTACAAGCAATATTATTAATTAAATTTAACAAATTAGAATTGAGTAATAATTAATCAAATTAATTCCTTAAATGTTAACCATTTAAAATGAGTAAAATTTACAAAATATATGTTATTGCCAACATTGAAGACACCTGATGTTAACAAGCAGAATCACTGAAGGAGAAAACCATAATTAAAGTCACCATTATGGAGATCAGTGTGTGTTTTAGTTGGGCTCTTCACCCTTTAATTAATAACTTTAAGTTTTTGTTTGGCTGCTGTACGTGAGTTATAACAGCCAGATGAACAAACGGTTATCTGATGGTGTTGGTTGTGTTTAAACATAATCATTATTTCACAATCATTTGACCTGAATCACTGAACTCAAATGGAGTCCAATTTGTGACTTAAGTTAACTTTATTAACTATAGAAGTACTGGCCTTGTACACCATAATATTTTAAACTTTTACAATGTAATCCAAATAATTTCTAAAAAGTTTATCTTGTTAAAAAAAAAAAAAAAAAAAAAAAACAGACATTATGAATCAGACTGTGCATCTCAACAATGGTGACATTTATAAAGCATGTTGCAGTGCATTCTGGTTTGCACCAATCACAACTCATTCATGGCTCCCATCATGTATTGCTGCATGAATAAATAATGAGCTTATGATCAGAGGTTGTCACCATTGCTGAGATTCATACGCTAAATCTTGATGTCTGTGTGCGCAAAAAAAAAAAACATAATTTTTTTATTATTATTGATTTGATCATTTGGATTTCATTGAAAAGGCTAATAATATTATGCAGCTAGAATTAATAAAATAAATTTAACTCATAAATTGGACTCTACATGAGATCAGTGATTCAAGTCAAATGATTGTGAAATTATGAAACACAACCGACACCTTCAGATCAACGTTTATAGTTGTTCATCTGGCTGTTATAACTCATGTACAGCAGCCAAACAAAACTAAAAGTTATTAATTTAAGGGTGAAGAGCCCAACTAAAACACACACTAATCTCAATAATGGTGACTTTAATTATGGTTTTCTCCTTCAGTGATTCTGCTTGTTAACATCAGGTGTCTTCAATGTTGGCAATAACATATATTTTGTAAATTTTACTCATTTTAAATGGTTAACATTTAAGGAATTAATTTGATTAATTATTACTCAATTCTAATTTGTTAAATTTAATTAATAATATTGCTTGTAATCTGTTGCCTCATTTTAATTAATTAAATATAAATACAATCTATGTTTTATTTTTTTACAGTGTATAACATTTCCCCTTGCATGTGCCCATGTATATTGTCTGACATCATCATTAACCCCCCGCCATATCTCACATAAACCGTGAGTCTCAACTAACTCACGCATCACACGAGCTGAGGCAGCATGTGGTTCTACGTGGTTTCGATCCAATAAATAATTTTCTGTGCAGTTAAAATCTCCCCCCCAAAAAAAATAATCCTCAGAAGTATAATCCTGCAAAATACTATTAATATTGTTCAAAAAACAAACTCTTTCAGCCCCAATCGTTGGAGCGTATATATTCAAAAAAACTAAATTGAATCTTTCAAATTTTGCCTTTAACATCATGAGTCTACCTGGTATTATATGTTTCAAATCATATGAAATAGGCAGGAATTTTTTTGCAAAAAGTATTGCCACCCCTCCTCTGACTGAACTCATATGAGAAAGCACTACTTCCCCATCCCACTCCTTCTTCCAATCGATTTCATTCAAACTATCACTGTGTGTTTCTTGAACCATCATAACATCCAAGCTCTTTTGTCTGATTAACTCAAAAAGTATTGCTCTTTTTTTTATATCTCTTGCACCATTCAAATTCAGAGTACCTATCCTTATCGAACTCATTAAATAGTGTGTTATCAAGAGATATAAAACAAACAATAGCTTAAAATAACAAAATAACTTATGTCGTTTCAAAACCATCCTCAATTTTTTGTTTAAGTTTCAATTTAGACACAAATTTCTTCAATCTGAACATTTCT
>NC_136876.1:14107563-14127563 GCF_949152265.1 Phoxinus phoxinus | reverse complement strand
AGCTCATACCAGCTGAGGCCCTGCGGTGTCAGGAGCAGAACCGGCACCGGAGCGCAGTGACCCGAGCTCATACCAGCTGAGGCCCTGCAGTGTCAGGAGCAGAACCGGCACCGGAGCGCAGTGACCCGAGCTCATACCAGCTGAGGCCCTGCGGTGTCAGGAGCAGAACCGGCACCGGAGCGCTCTCTCACAGCTGATGCTGAAGCTACAGCCAGACCAGCACAGCACGATCTGGCCCAACCAAATTATAAAATAATTACAAAAACTAAATTACATTACCTATTGGAAAGATGCTACTAAATCACAAGAGAAGATGAAACTCTATTTAAACTTGAAAATAGATTACAAACCAGCAGAATACCTGAGCTGTGTGAAAGAGCATAAAGTGAGAAAGACCCTAACCAGATACAGGCTGAGTGACCACGGTCTGGCTGTAGAGAGAGGTGTGTGTGTGTGTGTGTGTGTGTGTGTGTGTGTGTGTGTGTGTGTGTGTGTGTGTGTGTGTGTGTGTGTGTGTGTGTGTGTGAGTGACCACGGTCTGGCTGTAGAGAGAGGTGTGTGTGTGTGTGTGTGTGTGTGTGTGTGTGTGAGTGACCACGGTCTGGCTGTGGAGAGAGGACGGCACAGGCAGAGATGGCAGCCGCGAGAGCAGAGACTGTGTTCACTGTGCTCTCAGAGAGAGGTGGAGACAGAAGAACACTTCCTCATAGACTGTGATCACTATCACAGCATTAGATCGGACTATTTCTCTAGATTCCAACAACTAGAACCAAATTTTATGACATTACCAAATTCAGATAAATTAAATCATATTTTGGGAGAAAACTCTAGCTCAATCACAACAGCAGCAAAGTATGTAACAGCCTGCCACAAACTACGAGAGTCAGCCAGTAGACACAACTAAAGTCTGAATGTTGGTACAAATGTACAAAAGTGTTTTTATTTTTTATTTTTATGTATATATATATGAATGTATTCATACATTTGTTTACGGATTCATTTTATTGATCTGTTCATTGCCAATGTAATGGCTAATGCTTTGGCAATACTGTACAAGTCATGCCAATAAAGCTCATTTGAATTTGAATTTGAGAGCACTTGAGTGAGTGAGTGAGTGAGTGAGTGAGTGAGTGAGTGAGTGAGTGAGTGAGTGAGTGAATGAGTGAGAGAGTGAGAGAGTGAGAGAGAGCACTTGAGTGAGTGAGTGAGTGAGTGAGTTAGCACTTGTGTGTGTGTGTGTGAGTGAGTGAGTGAGTGAGTGAGTGAGTGAGTGAGCACTTGTGTGTGTGTGTGTGTGTGAGTGAGTGAGTGTGTGAGTGAGTGAGTGAGTGCACTTGTGTGAGTGAGTGAGTGAGTGAGTGCACTTGTGTGAGTGAGTGAGTACTTGTGTGAGTGAGTGAGTGAGTGAGTGAGTGAGTGCACTTGTGTGAGTGAGTGAGTGAGTGAGTACTTGTGTGAGTGAGTGAGTGAGTGAGTGAGTGAGTGAGTGAGTGCACTTGTGTGAGTGAGTGAGTGAGAGAGAGCGCAGTTGTGTGTGCGTACGTGCGTGCGTGCGTGAGTGAGTGAGTGAGTGAGTGAGTGAGTGCACTTGTGTGAGTGAGTGAGTGAGAGAGAGCGCAGTTGTGTGTGCGTACGTGCGTGCGTGAGTGAGTGAGTGAGAGTGAGTGAGTGAGAGTGAGTGAGTGAGTGAGTGAGAGTGAGTGAGTGAGAGTGAGTGAGTGAGTGAGTGAGAGTGAGTGAGAGAGCACTTGTGTGTGTGTGTGTGAGAGAGAGAGAGAGAGAGAGAGAGAGAGAGAGAGAGAGAGAGAGAGCACTTGTGTGAGTGAGTGAGTGAGTGAGTGAGTGAGTGAGTGAGTGAGAGAGAGAGAGAGAGAGAGATGCAGTTATACAACCTGAGTTTGTGCAAATGAGATATGGTATCTAAAATGTTACTATGAGTGTAATCCTAAACCTGATCCAATATATAAATATACTGTGTGTGTGTGTGAGTGTGTGTATATATATATATATATTTTTTATTTTTATTTTTTTTATATATATCTCTGCATACGTCTTTTAGAAACAAAAATGTAGCAGTGTAGGAGCACAATACGTGCTTGAGTGCGTGCGTGAGTGAGTGAGTGAGAGAGAGAGTGAGAGAACTATGAGGACATTAGAGGGACTTTTTACACAAAATTTTAAATACTTTACCCTAACTTCATCAAACTAAACAAAAAAAACACAATTTCAACATCTATTAGGAGAAAAAAGAGACTGTATCATACTAGCGGCAAGATACATTGATGCTTGTCACAAAAAGAGAGAGTTGACGACCAATCAGTGATGCGCTCACACACACACACACACACACTGAATTCTAACTTTTCACAGATTTCTGAAATGTTCATAGTGTTCTTCCATTTATTTATTTTACATTTATTTAAAATTAATTATTTTCTGTACTAAATCATTTTCTATGTTCTATTGATGTATTTTTGTCATGCCAATAAAGCTTTCTGAATTTAATTGAATTGAGAGAGAGAGAGAGAGAGAGAGAGAGAGAGAGAGAGAGAGCACTTGAGTGAGTGAGTGAGTGAGAGTGAGTGAGAGAGCACTTGTGTGTGTGAGTGAGTGAGTGAGAGAGAGAGAGAGAGAGCACTTGTGTGTGTGTGAGAGAGAGAGAGAGAGAGAGAGAGCACACTTGTGTGAGTTGTCTAGTTGTTTTTGTACTTGTCTAGTTGTTTTTGATATTTTGAGTGAGTGAGTGAGTGAGAGAGAGAGAGCACTTGAGTGAGTGAGTGAGAGAGAGAGTGAGAGAGCACTTGTGTGAGTGAGTGAGTGAGAGAGAGAGAGAGAGAGAGAGAGAGAGAGAGAGCACTTGTGTGAGTATGTGTGTAAAATATATATATATATAACATTGTTCTAGTTGTTTTTGATATTTTGAATGCCTTTAACAGCAATAATTCTGATAAAAGTGTTTTCATAATGTGTTTTCATAACAATGATTATTCTAAGTGTTTTCATAGCATAATTATTGACATATTAACATGTTTAAAGCTTAATTTTTAATCAGGCACTAATTTGCAGACTACACCATGCTGCAGGCTATGTAGTTGTTTTAATGTTTAAGCAGCAATGGGGCAATGGAGTGTGTCGATAATTAATTTTTAATAGTGGATACAGGTGGTGTTAGTGCTGATCCACATCTCTAGTGTGTTACTTCTCTTCTTCTCTTCTTCCACCTCACCTTTTCTTCTGACGTTTTTCCGTAAAGGAGTGTCATTCTCACTTAATTTACTGTCGCTGAGTGATAGAGATTGCATGCGCAGTGGTGTGTGTGTGTGTGTGTGTAAGACACGTGTGGATTTACATCGGTATTTCAGTTCATTTCTAGTTAAATTAATTTCTACCAAAATCTGAAGAGTGTCTCCCCGAAGGGATATAAGGATTTATAAATTTTGTGAGCCTTGAACTTTAAGGAAAATATTGTCTTTTGCTGTATTTAAGTTCATTTAGGGCTTTAAATAATTCACATTATTTAATTTATATGAGACTGATTAGAGAATATTATTATGAAATAGTTAAATTATGGATGAAAAGGTATATTGCTGATTTGTCAGTTGCTTTAGATAAAAATGTCTAAATGAATAAATGTATATGTAAACGATGATGTTATTTTCTATTTTCTCTCTAGATTCATTCCTCCGTCTTCATCTGTCTCTAGTCTTCTGTCCAAATATGATCATGTTTTCTGCTTTTGTCTTCTGGGGAGTTTCTGAAGGTGAGTGTTTCTGCAAACAAACTCAACATTTTACTTTCTGCAACATTCTGCATTGAAAACTGAAAAAACATGCAATGGTCTTTTTATTATTATTATATATATCCTAATCAATTGTTAATTTACATTTATGCATTTGGCAGACGCTTTTATCCAAAGCGACTTACATTGCATTTCAAGGCACACATTCAGATTCTTATCAGTTCTTGCTTTCCCTGGGAATCGAACCCTTGACTTTGGCGTTGCAAGCGCCAACTCTCTTGAGCTACAGAACAGTGGCGCCACCAGGGGGTGGCCAGGGGTGGCCGTGGCCACCCCTGGCCGACTCCCCAGCTAACAGACTTTTGTTATAAGAACGTTCTCCAAACATTCAGTGTTGGTTCCGGGAATGTTAAAATGTCCAGTTTTCTTGACGTTAGAGGAACGTGTTTTAAAAGGTACACAGAAAAAACTCCAGTGTTATAAATGAACTCTCCTGTGAGTTTGTTTGGTTCAGCCTCAAGAGTGTAAAGTGTTAAAATATGAGTGTTAAATTAACACTCAAGAGTGTAAAAGTTAATGAGATAATTATGTGATTAATTGAGTGATGATTGAGGATTATTGAAGACACCTGATGTTAACAAGCAGAATCACTGAAGGAGAAAATCAATCGAATTTTAAGTCACCATTATGGAGATCAGTGTTTACTTTAGTTGGCCAGTTGACCCTTACATGTTAAACTTTAGATTTTGTTATGCTGTTGTAACTGAGTTATAACAGACAAATGGACAAAAAAAAGGTGATCAAGTGATGGTGGTCGTGTCTTAACATAATAATCATTTGACCTCATTTAGAGCCTAATCTCTGATTTAGATTAATATTATTGATTATAGCATCACAGTGAATCTACATCATAAGATCCATTGTCGATATACATTTATTCAATAGATTTGTTATAAAAAATATTCTGATAAATAAATAAAAAATCTTTCTCTTAGGCTCACACAGACATCAATAATCAGTGTCTGTATCTCAACAATGGTGACAAAAATAATATTCAATTAGGAAATGGAAATTACTAAGACAATTCATAATTTATTCATACAGCAATGCATGATGGGAGCCAATGGATGAGTTTTGATTGGTGGTACCCAGAATGCACATGCTTTATTATTGTCACCATTGTTGAGATTCATATGCTGATTATTGATGTTCAAGTGTGTTTAAACAAATAAACTGGTTCAAAGTCTGTTTTTTTTGTTTTTTTTATCAGAACAACTATTAGTTAACATTATTTTTGATTGTACAGAAAAGCTGAAAACCATATGATGTAGAATTAGAGAGCTGCTTTAATCAACAATGTGACTATAGGTTTAGTGACTCAGGTCAAATGATGAAAATTTTCCATCCAACATCACCTGATTACAATTTCTCTTTGTTTATCCAGCTGTCATAATTCATACAGCAGCCAAACAAAATTTAAAGTTAGCAGTTTAAGGGTCAAGAGCCCAACTAAAGCAAACACTGATCTCCATAATGGTGACTTAACAATTATATTTTCTCCTTTTGGTGATTCTGCTTGTTAACATCAGGTGTCTTCAATAATGCTCATTCATCACTCAATTAATCACTTGATTATCTCATTAACTTTAATACTCTTCAGTGTTAATTTAACACTCATATTTTAACACTTTACACTCTTGAGGCTGGAGCCAAATAAACTCCAATCCATGGAGTCCAAAGTCCATTTAACACTGGAGTTTTTTCTGTGTACCTTTTAAAACACGTTCCTCTAACGTCAAGAAAACTGGACATTTTAACATTCCCGGAACCAACACTGAATGTTTGGAGAACGTTCTTATAACAAAAGTCTGTTAGCTGGGTCCTGGCCACCCCACTGGCCACCCCACTGGCCACCCCACTGGCCAGTATAAATTTTAGTAGCATCAGTTATGCATTTCATCCCTAATGCACAGCCAGGCAGGCAAGCTGATCTAGACTTTCGATCGCACACAGTAGCCCGCCCCTCCCCTCCGTACATGCCGCTGTTGCGCGCTCAGACAGCAACAGCTCAGCGCGTGCCCGTCTGTCAACAATTTTAAAAGAAGTTAAGAAAGAAGACGAAGACTACCGGTAAGTAAATAAGTAAAAAATATTCTTTAGTAAGAGAAGACGGGGAATTATGTGTCGTGACGTGCTTTTTAAGTGCCAAATGGTTACAGTATACTGTTACAACAGCTTTTTGACGCGTCTTTGACATGTTTTGACAAGAGTTACCTAGCTAACGTCGTTAGCTGGTGCATGTATATGTGTAACAGAGTTAAAATAATGCTGTTAAATTCATGCATTAATTGGGAAAACTCGACATTGGCTGTTGCATCACTCGCATTTGTGTGCGTGTTCTCTTTCATAGGTTCACTCAACGCTGCGGATAGCGCAGTGGGATATTCTCTGAATGTGCCGATTGTCTGAAGCCTATAGAATCACGCCAATTCATTGGCTGATGGCGTCCGCGCGACATGGCTCCGCCCCGACGCACTCACGTCGCGTCATCGCATTCGCGCGCGCGCCATCTGCTCCTCAGATTTCTCTACCTTCAGAACGAAGCGGTCACGTTTGCCCTTCGCTCGTGGTTTTTCTGAAAGCTAACAACTATCACTAAAGGATTATTTTCGGCGCTTCTGCGACTGTTTAAGCGGAACTCTGTTTCTCCTTACGGTGAAGCTGCCATGGATTACAGACGCTGTACTCCGCCATGTGCTCGTTACATCGCTAACGACGACCCACACAGTAAGTGCGTTAAATGTTTGGGTTTTTCACATGCGCGTGAGGCTATTATAGGATCTTCTAAATGCAAATTCTGTGAAAATTTGTTGCTCAAAACCCTCAAATCGCGACTCGCGGTCTTTGAGAGAGAATCATTCGTCTCCCCCTGCCGCGCTCCCGAGGCCTCTCGAGGATCCGCGGCTTGGGGTTCGGATGTAGAGCTTGAGGACGTGGAGTTCGAGCAGACGAGCCCCGCTCTTTCTCTCCCTCCCTCCCCTCGGCACGCACGTGGCATGCCAGTCGAATTTTCACATGATTATTTGCGCCCCAGCCCGGGAGCACGCGACGCGGTTTCTTTTGGGCTGGAGGATATACTTTTTACCGAGGCATCCGACTCAGAGGATTTCGGGCCTACTCTCGCCGACGAGGTTATCCCGCCGAGCGGCCAGGAAGCGCGGCCTACTGCGGCCTACGCGGAGCTCGTGGACGTGCTTTCGCGCGCTACGGAGAAGCTCACTATTGATTGGCCCGACGAGCCACGTGAGTCTCAATCTTCTAAACTCGACGAGAGGCTTCTCAGCGGCCCTAATTCTAGGCCGCAACGGAGGAAGCTACCATTTTTCAGTGATCTGCATCATGAGATCTCCAGATCCTGGAAGCAGCCTTTCTCTTCGCGCCTCACTAATGCGGCAGCTGCTGATTTCACCAACCTAGTAGGTTCTGTGGAACAGGGCTATTCCGCCATTCCGGCAATTGAGGAGACTTTAGCCGACCATCTTGCTCCGTCGTCTGCGCCGTCCTGGAAGTCGCGCCCCCTCCTTCCCTCTAAAGCATGTAGGACTACTTCCTCTCTCATTGGAAAATCCTATATGGCGGCTGGGCAGGCAGGCATGACTCTGCACACTATGGCCATTCTCCAGGCCTACCAGGCGGACGTCCTGAAAGAAATGGACGAGGGCGACGGCGTGACCCCTGAAGCGGTCAAGGAGCTTCGTAAGGCTACTGATCTAGCCTTAAGGGCCACCAAGCATACCGCACGTGCTTTAGGTCGCTCTATGGCCGGCTCCGTGGCGGTGGAGCGCCACTTGTGGCTTAATCTCACGGAAATACGGGACAAAGAGAAGGTTTTCCTCTTGGACGCCCCCATCTCTCAGACGGGTTTGTTTGGTGAGGCGGTCAACACAGTGGTTGAGAAGTTCCGCTCCTCCAAATCCCAGTCGGCCGCGTTCAGGCAGTTCATGCCCAGGAGGGCTGGGGAACCTTCTGCTCCACCCCCGGGGCGACCCAGAGAACGTCCCTCTCCTAGACCGGAGTTCTCTTCCAGGAGGAGCGAACAGGGACATCCCCCACCTACCACGGTTTGGGGAGCCCGCGGTCGCCCATTTCCCCGTCAACGGCCTCACAAACGTCTTCAATTAAAGCGGTCCGACAAACCGACCGCTTCGGCGGCCCAGAGCCGTTCCTGACCTTCCGGTCGGAAAAAGGAGAGCTCCTCTGCCTTCTCAGGGTTGGGTCAGACCGCGCAAGCGTTTCTGCCCACCCCCCAGCTCTCCTTTCCTTGCCCTGTCACCTTCGCCACTCAGAGTGTCTCGGAGTGCAGGCCATATTTCACCATATCGACTCAGTCCAGTGCGGGAGGAAGGAGACGTTTTCTGCTTTCTCCCCTCACCCCGCACACTCTCTATAACTGCCAGCCGCACCCTCGGAGGCACTTTTCGTTTTCCTCCGGAGCAGGCGGACCGGGTCACCTTGACCCCAGCATCGATGCCTCCCGTCACGTGCCAGGACGCCAACGGCCTTCCTGCACAGTCAACCTCTTTACCCCAGGAACGTCAACACGGCACCCTCACTCAGGTATGTCGTCTGCACTACAACATTCCTCTTCCTCTATCTCATTTCCTGCCAGAATGGGAGCGCTTACCAGGGGTATCGTCTTGGGTTCTTCGCACAATTCGGTTCGGCTACACTCTTCAGTTTTGCCGCAATCCCCCCTGTTTCAACGGGGTCTTTCTGACTGTAGTAGACAGCGCCACTCAGGCTTCTGTACTGCAGCAGGAAATCTCTTCCCTCCTTCTCAAAGGGGCAATAGAGGAGATCCCTCCAGGGCAATCCGAGAGGGGCTTTTACAGCCGTTATTTCCTGGTCCCGAAGAAGGGCGGCGGTTTGCGTCCCATACTGGACCTCCGCCGACTGAACTTCGCCCTTTACAAAGGGAAATTCAAGATGTTGACGCTGAAAGCTATCATATCTCAGATTCGGCCAGGGGATTGGTTCGTGACGATAGACCTAAAGGATGCCTATTTTCACATCCAGGTTGTTCGGCGACACAGGCAGTTCCTCAGGTTCGCCGTTGGAGAAAGGGCGTTCCAGTACAAGGTCCTTCCCTTCGGCCTCTCCTTGGCCCCGAGGACATTCACAAAGTGCATAGATGCAGCTCTGGCCCCATTGCGGCTCCAGGGCATCCGTGTTCTAAATTACCTGGACGATTGGCTTATTTTAGCCCAGTCCAGGGAACTAGTGGCCCACCACAGAGACATTGTTCTGAGTCACATCCAGTCTCTCGGGTTGAGGTTGAACTCGGAGAAGAGTGTTCTTGCTCCGGCTCAAAGCACCGTTTTCTTGGGGGTGAACATGGATTCCGTTCTCATGCAGGCCCGCTTGGCCCCTGCACGGATTTCCAGCCTGACGACATGCTTGGCTCGTTTTTCACTAGGCCATCATGTGTCAGTGGGCACCTGCCGCAGGATGCTGGGTCTTATGGCCGCGGCCTCCTCTGTACTACCGCTGGGCCTACTCCACATGAGACCCTTCATGTGGTGGGTGAAGCTCTCAGGGGTTCGACCCTCCGGGTCAACCCTTCGCCTACTGAAGGTATCGCACAGTTGTTTTCGAGCCCTGTCAGTATGGCGGGACCCTCTTTTTCTTCGGAAAGGGGTCAGCATGGGTGCGGTATTTCGTCGCCAGATGGTTACGACGGATGCCTCTCTCACCGGCTGGGGAGCAGTTTTCGAGGGCAGACCAGCGTGTGGGGTCTGGACTGGAGAGGCTCTCTCTTGGCACATAAACTGCCTGGAGTTAAGAGCCGTTTTCCTGGCTCTGCAGCAATTCCTCCCTCTCCTGGAGGGGCACCATGTCATTGTCAGAACAGACAACATGGCAGTGGTGTCACATGTGAACCGGCAGGGGGGGTCTCGGTCGCGCACCCTAGACAGGCATGCGCGTCACCTTCTCCTGTGGTCTCAGAGCAAGTTCCTTTCTCTAAGAGCGGTTCATGTCCCAAGGGTTCTGAACCTCGCAGCAGATTTTCTGTCGAGACAGAAACTCAGATCGGGGGAATGGATGTTGAACCGCCAGACGGTGGCCCTGATCTGGGAGGTTTTCGGGGAGGCGGAGGTGGACCTCTTTGCATCTCAAGAGTCGTCCCAATGCCCGCTTTGGTTCTCCCTGAGTCCCCCGGCCCCATTGGGGATAGATGCGTTCGCTCACCCTTGGCCAACGCAGAAACTCTATGCCTTCCCGCCCATCAAACTGATCCAGGCGGTCTTGGCCAGAGTGAGAGAGAGCGGAGTCCGCCTCCTCTTAGTGGCTCCGTTCTGGCCATCTCAGCCATGGTTTTCGGAGCTAATTCCTCTACTGGAATCTTCCCCCTGGAGGATCCCAGTCAGAGAAGATCTGCTGTCACAGCTGCAGGGCAAGATATGGCATCCTCGCCCAGACATATGGAAGCTATATGTTTGGCCGATCAAAGGCCGTTAACATTAAGCTCTGGTCTCCCAACTGACGTTCAGGAGACCATTGCGAGTGCCAGAGCCCCTTCTACAAGGCGACTGTATTCTTCCAAGTGGAAGGTTTTTAAGAATTGGTGCTTAGCGCATGATAGGAACCCAGTTAACTGCCCTGTTGGTTCAGTACTGGAATTCCTGCAGGAGAAGTTTGCTGCTGGGGCGGCTGCTACCACTCTCAGAGTTTATGTCGCAGCTATTGCAGCACATAGAGATTCCCCTGGGTAAATTAAGATTAGTTTCTGCCTTTATGCGTGGGGTGAAGCGCCTGAAACCGGCTCGCTCCCCTAGAGTTCCCTCATGGGACCTTTCTGTTGTCCTAGAGGGTTTGACGATGGCCCCCTTTGAGCCCTTAGAGTCAGCTCCGGATAGGATCCTGACTCTCAAGGTTTCTCTTTTGCTAGCGTTGTCCTCATTAAAGCGGATGGGAGACTTGCAAGCCCTGTCTGTTAGCGAGTCTTGCCTGGACTTTGCCCCTGGCCTGGTCAAAGTTTCCTTGAGGCCGAGACCAGGGTATGTCCCCAAGGTTCTCTCCACAACTTTTCGCTCACAGGTAGTTAACCTTAACGCTTTCCACCCTCCTCCATTTTCTTCTGAGGAAGATAGGAAGCTTAACTTGCTCTGCCCAGTTCGTTCTCTCAAGATCTATGTAGACCGCTCAGGCGGTTGGAGGAAATCTAACCAGCTTTTGGTTTGCTTTGGTGCTAGCCGCCGTGGGCTTGCTGCATCGAAGCAGAGGATTTCCCACTGGGTTACAGAGGCTATCTCGTTGGCTTACGGGGTGCGTGGCTTACCTTCACCCCTCAGCATTAGAGCTCATTCCACCAGAAGTGTGGCATCTTCTCAAGCGCTTTTTAGAGGAGCACTCTTGGAGGACATTTGTGTTGCGGCAGGTTGGTCCTCTCCGCACACTTTTGTACGATTCTATAGTTTAGATCTTGACATGACCCCGGGTTCCCAGGTTCTTTCTGTTTGAACTCTTCTTGGTCGTTGTCTCTTTTGTTTACCAGTCATAAAGCGTTCTAGCTTGGCGAGTTTGGTAGTCCGTTCCCACTGCGCTATCCGCAGCGTTGAGTGAACCTATGAAAGAGAACGTCTCTGGTTACTTACGTAACCTATGTTCTCTGAATAGGGAACGAGACGCTGCGTTAGCGGCCAAGCTACTCACGCTGCTGACAGTTTTCTTTTCGGCAGAGAAATCTGAGGAGCAGATGGCGCGCGCGCGAATGTGATGACGCGACGTGAGTGCGTCGGGGCGGAGCCATGTCGCGCGGACGCCATCAGCCAATGAATTGGCGTGATTCTATAGGCTTCAGACAATCGGCACATTCAGAGAATATCCCACTGCGCTATCCGCAGCGTCTCGTTCCCTATTCAGAGAACATAGGTTACGTAAGTAACCAGAGACGATATTGCGGGCGGAGCTACGTCACCACCAGCAGAGTCTCACATCTCTCGCTGCTGGTAAGTCGCATCAATGAGAGCTGCGTCATAAAAACAGAGTTTAGATTGTTTTCAAGTGCAAGGTTGGACTTTATAAACTACACACAAGTTTACTTCATGTGTCTGTTAGTTCCTAGTTCTGTCAGTCGTGTCATATGTGTTATTTGCAATGATGAGATGGAGTGTGTATGTATTATTATTAACCTGCTTGTGAACTCTGTTTATTTCATTTAAGAAATTCATGCAATGTGATGCACTGTCCGTTAAATATAACACAATAAACCAAAGTTTCAGGCCGGTTTACCCATACGGAAATGTAATATATGTACATAGCCTAGGTATATGAAATATACATATATGAAATATATCCACATATATAAAATATAGGCCTATATACCCATATATATGCCCATATATAAAACCTATTAGAAAATGGAACAATTGACATATAAAACCAGCCCATATATTTTATGTATGTATAATAGTGTTTTTTTACATACATGTCACATATATAATTGTCAGTTTTTAAATATAATTTGTGTAGTATTTGTTTTGTTTTTATGAGCTGGTCAAGAAGAGGTAAAATAATAATAAATAATACATTTTATTTATAAAAGATTCGAAAATGAGATTGAATGTGAAATTGAAATTGAAATGAAATGTGGATATGTAGACTTGATCTGTAGACTTGAAATAAATAGTAAATAGTTTGGCATATATAAATTAAACCTAAAGGGACCATATAAAGACCATATATGGTCAAAACATACAGTATTATATAAATAATAATCATATACATCATATTAATATATGTCAATATACTCATTTATTATGTCAAATTTATATATGTTAAAAACCTATATCAACATATATGTAGAGATATGTATATATGTTATAGCAATATATTGTCTTATATTTAACATATATGACGGCGTCACTAGCGATATAGGGATATGTCATATATTACATTTCCGTATGGTTTACTACAACAGTAGAATAAAATTCTGAAATTATGGTTTATAGTTTTAGTGTGCCACCCAAATATTTTAAGTGGCCCCATCTGGCCACCCCTATGACAAATTTCTGGAGGCGCCACTGCTACAGAAAGCATGTTGTTAACATGTATTTATTATTTCAAGGAGCTCATTGTTTCTGCTTTAAATTAATACATTGTTTAAACTAATAAATTGTTAGCTAACTGTGTGATTTGTATATGTACATTTCTGAAATACATAACTTAGACACAGTTACCTCTGATAACAATCACTCTAAATTGTAATGTAGAGTAGACAAGCATTTTCTATAAAGCTGCTTTTGAAACTATGTATTGTGAAAAGCGCTATACAAATAAATGTGAATTGAGTTGTTTCTAACGATTATAATCAATACATCTCAAAATGACAGTACACCATTTTCTTTTTTTATAGTTTTTTTTTTTCAAATTGCGCACTTACTTGAGACTCACTCAGTGAAACCATTCACTCATGTACCGGATCTTCAGATCAAGTCTGCAAACCTGCAAGCACATTATCTGCTTTAAAATCAGTTTGCAATTGAAAAACAAACTTTTAACAAAACTCTAAACACAGTTCTCTACATTACACACATGACTCAAAACTAACAGCTCGTGTTTCATTTAGAAAACAACTGCCATTTAAATGCAATAATAATTTCCCGATTACCTATGATCATGTGTGAAAAACAGTTTTTTCATCCTTGCATTTCGGTTTATTTTGTAAATATGTGCCGGTAAGTCGTCACCTTTATTTCTATAGTGCTTTATACAATACAGATTGTTTCGCAGCAGCTTCACAATAGTAACAAATTCAAATTCTTCTGAAAAGCAGCTCTAACAAGCCAACAGTACGGTGGCCCAGTAGTGCACACACCACAACGAAATTTAAAAGGCAAACATAAGTTCACAACACAACGAAAATAAGCCGCAACACAACGGAAATGCTCCCGACCACTAGAGGGCTCTCGGAGCGCGGTAAAGTTAGTTTTCCTGGCCATTGTTCTATAGAGTCGGCAGTCTAAAGATATCAATACCACGATTCGTTTTAACAGTATGTAACCATTGTATATCGACATAAAATATTAGAGGTCGACCGATAGAGGATTTTAGGTTTGACCGTACGTGCCGATAACGATTAATCAACCGATATTTTTAAAATGGATACTGGATTACAAAAAAACCATAACACTCCAAGTAAAACAGTGCTGAACTGAAATGTGCTAAATGAAATAAATATATAAATATGAATATATTAAAATTAGAAGTTCTACAGAATTAATTCTACAGAAAATAATTTAAACATTAAAATATTACAGGTTTCTTTAGCTATAACCTACAACATACGTACATTTCATAGGTAACACTTTGCAAGTCCCATTTGTTAACAAGGATGCATTAGCTAGCTTTTATGAACTATGCGTTATGCAATATCAGGGGCGATTCTAGGATTTACATTTTAGGGGGGCTCAGCCCCCAATGAGGGTATATTTAAAAAAAAAATTAATAATAACACTTTAGTTTAGAGTCTAATGCTTACTATTACCTAGTTTCATTAACATGCATATGGCAGGGTTTTATAATCACTGAGGTCCCGAATGTGAGGTAGGCTATAGCCTGGTCCTACCAGACTACATTTCATTTGTACAGAGAGTCTGGCCGCTCTCCATTGACAAGCGTTAACTTGCTTGAAGGCGGGTCCTCTGTTGAAGTTTAAAACTGGATCTGCCCAGAGTCACTCTGGATCTGCCATAACCAATCGCTAACGTTTGGTCGTGACGTATGACGACTCAAACTAGCGCACGACCTCAACGTCATCGTTCTCATTCACTCCCTCTCTTCGCCGATTGGACCGGTAAAAAATGTATTTGAGAAAACCCAAGAATACACCACAATCTCAGACGTAGTTCTGAAGGAAAATTGAGCGGAAGTACGTAGGAGGGCGGAGCCAGGCTAGGCTAGTTAGGGGGGTTCGGGGGGAATTTTTATTTCTCTGATCTACATATGTGCATTTTAAGATGTTTTGAAGGCCAAAAAAATGGATAACAATAGGTTTAAAACATGTCAGTGGGCAGCTGATTATTTTTGACTGTAAAAAAATAGGTCCTTACATGCGCTTCGTGAGGCACACACGCACACTAGCCATAGACAGTATATGACACTAGCACACACACGCAAGGTCTCTCGCTCCCTTTCTCTGCTGTGCGCGCGCTACACATGTGCGCTCTTGCTTGCTCGATCTAGATTCCGGGAGATTTTTTGACTAATTTGCGGGCAATTCTGAAATTATCGTACATTATGGGATTTTTTTCATTATTGATCGTACATCGTACAGAGGTCAAAAATTATCGTACAAATACGATAATTATCGTACGTCTGGCAACACTGGTAGTAAAAGTATTCGAGAGAGTTTCACATGTAATAAGTAGCTATTTCATATGCAAGCATGTCAGCCAATCACAGCAGTGGCCGGTTACACCGAAGTCTCACACAGACACGCCCCTTCAAACAGAGCGTTCAAATCAGAGGCTAAAATTAGGCTAGGAAAAATGCCTTTTATTTCTAAATTATGACTATTTTTGATCTAAAAAACATACTAACATTATAAGGGCAACCCAGGAAACATTATAAAATAATAAAATAACCCCATGTCATGGGACCTTTAACGGAGAGAACAACTGCTTTAAATGGATAGTTCACTTTAAAATTAAAATTCTGTCATCATTTACTCACCCTCAAGTTGTTTCAAACCTGTATTAATTAATTTATTCTGCTGAACACAAAGAAAGATATTTTGAAGAATGTCAGTAACCAAACAGTAGTCTGTACCCATTGACTTCCATAGTATTATTTTTTCCTACTATGGAAGTCAATGGATACAGACTACTGTTTGGTTACTGACATTCTTCAAAATATCTTTCTTTGTGTTCAGCAGAAGAAATTAATTAATACAGATTTGAAACAACTTGAGGGTGAGTAAATGATGACAGAATTTTAATTTTAAAGTGAACTATCCCTTTAAGGCGTTTCACATTGAGTAGTTTCACTTGAACAGGTCTTATGAGTTTGCGTCAAATGTTTTGTAAATGTTGTTGAAATAATACTTTGAATTTTTTTTTCATATTTTGTACACACAGCTCTTAATAAAACAATAAATAAATAATAAAAACAATTTAATTTCTAAAAGACAGGTCTGTAATCATCGATGAATTTCATGTCATTTTGGGAGAAAATACATCAGGCTGTTCCATTGTCGCACAATGTTGCCATATGGCAACGCACCCAAAAGTATTCCCCCCCCCTCCAAAAAAAATTATAAAAATAAATAAATAATTGAAAAATGTAAATTTGAGTCTATTTTATATCTAAAAAAAACCTGTAACATTTTTTTCCATGATTGCATAATAATGCGTGCAGTAGAGGGTTAAGAGACAGAACGAATGTTATCACCCCAACAAGAAACGTCTTACCCAACGTTGAAATCAGTCAAGCGCTCTGAACAGTAACACTATAATTGTTTGGTTTCGTTTTGATCCTGAAGCCCCGCATTAACCGGGTTGCATATGCCTGAAAAATGCTGAAATCACATCCACCTTATAAATTAATGACTAGTAAATGATAGGTATCGCGTGTTTAGAGTAAAGACTTACAAGAGGAAATCAGCATTTCAGGAACACACAAAACAGGCGTAGAGCCTCAAACCCCTCGCAGGATAGTAGCGGAAGGAGAACCCTGTGCTGATCGGAAGTGACGCGTCTCGACAGGAAAGAAAACAGGCTTTTTATAGGGAGTAAAGGCTCTTTCAATTAACACAGATTCAATCAAACCAAAACATGGGAGAAGAGCATCCAGTCACATACTGTATATACAGTGTATTTGTGCACATACATGTGTGTGTGACAAACTCCTGTAACTCCACTACACACTGAACAAGCAAAAGACACAAGATAGTGTTTTACATTTTACACATCTGTGTGTATGTGGCTAATCTTTTGTTGTATGTGTGTAGAGTTACTACGCAAAAATTAATTTATTGGAAGAGTTAAAATAGTTATGAATTAACTTGCTTTTGCAAGAGATGTCTGATATTTAGCATGTTGTGATTTTCTCCTTCACTGATTCTGCTTGTGAACATCAGGTGTCTTCAATAATGCTCAATCATCACTCAATTAATCACTTAATTATCTCATTAACTTTAACACTCTTCAGTGTTCATTTAACACTCGTATATTAACACTCTTGAGTGTGGAGCCAAATAAACTCCCAGGAGTCTTCATTTAACACTGGAGTTTTTGCTGTGTTTTAAGAAATGGAGCCATAGTTTCAGAAATTGTGTGTAAGCAATAAAATAAAATAAATCCTCAAAAGTGTTACAGCAGTGACTGAAGCAGAATGTGTTTCACTGTTTGCGTGAGTGTTGTGTGTGTCCTCATGTTGACAATCACACTCCCCTGAGATCTTTCAGCTGTATTTATGTTTGTTAATACATTGGCAAGAACATGTTTGTTAAACTTTTGAAAAGATTTCTGCATTGGTGTATATAACATAAAATAAAAAGTCACAATTCTAGACAAGCACAATCTGATGAAACTAAAACACACAAACAGATCTCAGACTTGTATTGAAGACACAAGATTGACAGGATTAGGCTGTAAAAAGCCAAAAGCTCTTTAAATAAAGGCAAACAAAGCTAAATACTGAGGAGGACTTATACTTTCTGAACCTGGACTTTACACCATAAAGGCACACAAAGCCTGGTTACTGCAAATGTGTTCTTCTCAGAAAAGATCGGTTAGTGTAAACCCCGACTCAATCACAAAAGATTTCACAGGACACATTACAAAGATGCACAAATCTAGAAATGGCTTCAACACTATTCCTTCAGACCTGGGGCCTGATGCATAAACATTGCTTATTTTTAATTTTTTATAAATCCCACATGTGTGTGGAAAATTTAACACAATTCGATGCCCATTTTGTTCTAACGCAATTTTCCATTCACATATAGGGATTTATAAAAAAGAAATGGGGCGGCAGTGGCTCAGTGGTTCATGTAGGTTGTCTACAAACCGGAAGGTTGGTGGTTCAATCCCCAGTTTTACCTGACCAAGTGTCGAGGTGTCCATGAGCAAGACACCTAACCTCAGCTGCTCCCGACGAGCTGGATGGCGCCTTGCATGTCTGACACCGCCGTCGGTATGAATGGGTGAATGTGAGGCAAAATGTAAAGTGCTTTGGTGGCCATTAGGTCTGTGAAAGCGTGCGCACCGTTCGGACACTGAGTCTTGACCGTTCGGACACTGAGTCTAAACCGTTCGGACACTGAGTCTAGACTGTGCGCACACACTCTTTTACTGGAAAACAGAATCACACTAAACTTTAGGCTAAATTGGATCAATTTGATTTATTTAAAACAATTAAAAATACTATTTGGCCAGTGGAAAAAAAATTTGCATAACTTTTCTCTAAAAACGTATATTGATATATTTATTCTAAAACAAGGCAAGGACACTGAACGATGTTTAGTGATGTACTGTGACGGCACATTGTCCGTATCTCATATTTTACTAATGTCTAGTGTTAAACATGGTATCACATGGATGGAAATGATATGCAGATGACCTTATGCATAGTATTTTGGGGAGGAGATGAATGTGCGCGCAATCTTCCGCTGACTGGGTTTTAAAAAGGGAATTTTGCATAGTCTGGCGTAATCTAGCTTGTGTACGCACACTTTTAGGATGAAATCTACTGAAAGTTTTATACACGAGACTTCTGGATGTTCAGTCACGGAAAAAAAAAAAACAGGCATGTGTCACGTTTGCCCAAAACCACCTGGATGGTCAGCAACACTTCTGAGAAAATGTTCTGTCAACCGCTGAGACAAAGGTTGAACTTTCCAGCAAATGTACAACACTGTGTTTAGAGGAAATCTGGCAAAAACTCTCAAAACCTCGTCCCAACTGTGAAACATGGTGGAGGAGCGTCATGGTTTAGTGCTGGTTTGCTGTCTCATGGTCTGGACCCCTTCAGTCATAGAAGGATCAATTAATTTAAAGGTGTATCAAGACATTTTACAGGAGAATTTCAGCACATTAGTTCATGACTTAAAGCTACACTGTGTGATTTTTACCCCCATCTAGTGGTGAAAAGGTATATGACCATCCAGTGAATATTACTTTCTGTTCCTCTCAATTCCGATTTCGTTTTAACTCCTACGGTGGCCAATGTAGTCCAAGATTAACATGGCTTCCAGTTCGACCTCGTCCATGAGTATTCCTTCAAGTGATGAGGTTACTTTAGAAAACTATTATAATTTGCAGTAATTTAATTTGTCAGTTAACATATAGGTTATGACATCTATGTAAAATGAATAATAGTTTTATGTTACACAGTGTAGCTTTAAGCTTTATTGAGGTTTGGTGATGCAACGAGACAATGAACAAATCATGGAAGTAAATCCACTGAAGAATGGCTGGAAAAGACACTGACCCTAACCTGACTGAGATGGTGTGGCACATCTTAAAGAGGCCTGTGGTTTCAAGACCACCCAGAAATACTGATAGACTGAAGCACATCTGTCGGGAGGGAGGGATGGTCTAAAATGTGTTTCTGCTACAGAAGATCTACACGTTACTACACTCAAGGGTTCACTTACTTTCTCCACCCTGCACTGTGAATGATTTCTCTGTGTGCTCGATACGCATGTGAAAAGTCCTCACTGTGTTAGTTTAGTCAGATTGTGTTAGTCTGTAATTGTGAGTTAGATTACAGTTTTTTACAATCGCTATGACAGTTTTTTTCAATACATTTAACAATTTTCCTAAACTCTTAACGCACCAACACACCTAAAACACACAATTGGCAAAACGGTAAAATTCATGCTCAAAATCACACATTATAAACTAAACTCCAAAGCTAATTTTCAAAATACAATGATACACTAACACAATACACTATGTCTAACAAAACACTGCAAACATGTTTCAAAATCAAATAATTATTCAAAACACTAACACATGTTCTCTTCCAACAGGAACATTTAGTCAATCATAACACAATGACAAAAAAACACTAACATCAGCTGAAATTACAGAAACTGCATTATGCTATGCGTCAGGTCTGCCCTTACACAATAGACAGTATATTGTATTGATCATAGATTGTGTTTTGCACTGTAGTTTCTTTTGAAGCCTCTCTACATGTTTGTTTTGTTGGGTTTAGTAAATGCATGCATTTTGTTTCTTTTGCTGCAGAAATT
>NC_136876.1:14035063-14102563 GCF_949152265.1 Phoxinus phoxinus | reverse complement strand
GAGATGAGAGTGTGTGTGTATCAGACTCACTGAGTGACGAGTAAAAGTGTGTGTGTATCAGACTCACTGAGTGACGAGTAAAAGTGTGTGTGTATCAGACTCACTGAGTGATGAGATGAAAGTGTGTGTGTATCAGACTCACTGAGTGACGAGTAAAAGTGTGTGTGTATCAGACTCACTGAGTGACGAGTAAAAGTGTGTGTGTATCAGACTCACTGAGTGACGACTAAAAGTGTGTGTGTATCAGACTCACTGAGTGACGAGATGAAAGTGTGTGTGTATCAGACTCACTGAGTGACGAGTAAAAGTGTGTGTGTATCAGACTCACTGAGTGACGAGATGAAAGTGTGTGTGTATCAGACTCACTGAGTGACGAGATGAAAGTGTGTGTGTATCAGACTCACTGAGTGACGAGTAAAAGTGTGTGTGTATCAGACTCACTGAGTGACGAGATGAAAGTGTGTGTGTATCAGACTCACTGAGTGACGAGATGAAAGTGTGTGTGTATCAGACTCACTGAGTGACGAGATGAAAGTGTGTGTGTATCAGACTCACTGAGTGACGAGTAAAAGTGTGTGTGTATCAGACTCACTGAGTGACGAGATGAAAGTGTGTGTGTCAGACTCACTGAGTGACGAGATGAAAGTGTGTGTATCAGACTCACTGAGTGACGAGTAAAAGTGTGTGTGTATCAGACTCACTGAGTGACGAGATGAAAGTGTGTGTGTATCAGACTCACTGAGTGACGAGTAAAAGTGTGTGTGTATCAGACTCACTGAGTGACGAGATGAAAGTGTGTGTATCAGACTCACTGAGTGACGAGATGAAAGTGTGTGTGTATCAGACTCACTGAGTGACGAGATGAAAGTGTGTGTATCAGACTCACTGAGTGACGAGATGAAAGTGTGTGTATCAGACTCACTGAGTGACGAGAATACTGTATATATATTCAGATCTGATGTCGTAGTTTAGAGTTTCAGTAGAAATAATAAAATCTGTTCATTAGATTTCCTTATAGTTTTTATTAGAAACATGAAGGGGTTTTGAAGTTTATTTAATGACTTCATTGCTGTTATTGATTATATATAATTTGTATTAAACTCTCTCAGTCACGTGATGATTGGTTCAGTTCTTCTGCTTTTTTTGTTGATTTTATTGTTTGTTGTTGTAAATTGTGTCATTATAATGATTCAAAACTGAATCAAAGATCTTAATAAGTGAAAATGTTTCTCCTGTAGTTTTAGTTACAGAGATTGGAAAGAAAACTGGACAGATAATAAACATATTTGATCTTGTGTCTGATATGATCATTGAAATTCTGCCCACTTTACAATTCATAATCATGTTCTACACGTTTGGATCTTCTGGAGCAGGTGATTAATATTCATATTCATAATCATAACGATTTGAGTTCATCTGGGTTAATATTATTGATAGTTCAACATGTTCATTCTTCTCTAACTTTAAAACACTGATCATTCACTGAAACTGATGTTCATTATGATTTACTGTAATCTTACATGTGTTGATGTCTTTAATATACAAGACATTAATAAACATTAATATAATTTCTCTCCTGTTTTTAGGATTCATCATTGTTGTCATTTTACCAGTGTTTATGATGATGACAAATGACACATGGTTTGCTAGATGCCGAAGGGTTGGCTGTGAGTATTTGATGAATCTGATCTCTGTTTAACTGCACACTCAAAAAAATAAATTGTTGAATGAACATGATTTAATCGTATCACCCATTATGCATCTAAGCAAGATTTGAATATTTTATTTGAACACAATATTGGTTTGTAAATTGAACATGATTGTAATATGTCAATGCAACTTCTTTGCAACTAATTGAATCAACATGTTTGTATTGTGTTAGACTAATCAAATGTATTCTCATTCACTCAAAGCACAGGAAAGCAGAATCACCAAAGGAGAAAATCAAATTTTAAGTCACCATTATGGAGATCAGTGTGTGTTTTAGTTGGGCTCTTCACTCTTAAATTATTAACTTTAAGTTTTGTTTGGCTGCTGTACATGAGTTATATCAGCCAGATGAACAAATAGGAACGGTGATCTGATGGTGTTGGTTGTGTATTAACATAACCATTATTTCACAATCATTTAACCTGAATCACTGAACTCATATAGAGTCCAATTTATGGGTTAGGTTTAATTTATTAATTTTAGCTGCATAATAGGTTTAGCCTTTTCAATTAAATTAAAAATGATCAAATCAATACAAATAAAAAAATATATATACACATTTGTTTTTTGGGCACACACAGACATCAAGAATCGATGTATGAATCTCAACAATGGTGACATTTATAAAGCATGTTGCAGTGCATTCTGTGTTGCACCAATCAAAACTCATTCATAGCTCCCATCATGCATTGCTGCATGAATAAATAATGAGCTTATGATCAGAGGTGATCTGTTTCTCACCATTGCTGAGATTCATACGTTAAATATTGATGTCTGTGTGTGCCTAAAAAATAAATGTGTATATAAATATGTATATATATTTTTTATTTTTATTGATATGATCATTTAATTTTATTGATAAGGCTAAGCATGTTATGCAGCTAAAATTAATAAAATAAACCTAAATCATAAATTGAATTCTATATGAGTTCAGTGATTCAGGTTATATGATTGTGAAATAATGGTTATGTTAATACACAACCAACACCATCAGATCACCGTTCCTATTTGTTCATCTGGCTGTTATAACTTATGTACAGCAGCCAAACAAAACTTAAAGTTAATAATTTAAGGGTGAAGAGCCCAACTAAAACACACACTGATCTCCATAATGGTGACTTACAAATTAGATTTTCTCCTTTGGTGATTCTGCTTTCCTGTGCTTTGAGTGAATGAGAATACATTTGATTAGTCTAACACAATACAAACATGTTGATTCAATTAGTTGCAAAGAAGTTGCATTGACATATTACAATCATGTTCAATTTACAAACCAATATTGTGTTCAAATAAAATATTCAAATCTTGCTTAGATGCATAATGGGTGATACGATTAAATCATGTTCATTCAACAATTTATTTTTTTGAGTGCATGAATATCTCAGTTATACTTCTGATCATCAGCAATGAGAGAAACACGTTAGTGGATCTGAACTAATTCACTCAAACGAACGTGTTTTATCTCAGATTCCTGTAATCAGTGACACTAAATCATCTTACTTCATCACTTGTTCTACACATATAATATTTCTGAGACAATATAATTTATTTTTCATAGAATGCATTTACAGCATGAGTTATGAGTTATGTTCATACGTGAATGTGTTAGTGATCTGCAGTCGGGTGGTTGCCCAGACAGCAAACTAACTCCAGAACGGATCCGCCGCGGAGGTGGGCGGATCCGCAAAACGGGTCCTGAACGGAGTCCACTTGCACACCGCAATGAATCCAGAACAGATAAGGATTGCGGATCCAGACCAGATCCGCGGCAGACCCTACCCGTATCCGCTTTGGACCCGTTTATGAAGCAGCGCGGATCCGCCGCGGTTCCGATCTGGACCCGTTTATTTAGTGGGTCATTTGGTCTGGAAACCTTTCAGATCCCTCATTCAAAACAAGTAATCTGGCCAAAACTAGCTACAGACTCTACAAAAAGAAAAAAAGTATCTTAACATATTACATGAAAAAATTATTAATTAAATTTAACAAATTAGAATTAAGTAATAATGTAAAAATTTCAAATGAGTAAAATGTACAAAATATATGTTATTGCCAACATTGAAGACACCTGATGTTAACAAGCAGAATCACTGAAGGAGAAAACCATAATTAAAGTCACCATTATGGAGATCAGTGTGTGTTTTAGTTGGGCTCTTCACCCTTAAATTATTAACTTTAAGTATTGTTTGGCTGCTGTACATGAGTTATAACAGTCAGGTGATCAAAGAGAAAAGGTGATGTTGTGTTTTAACATAATCATTAATTCACAATCACTTGACCTGAATCACTGAACTCATATAGAGCCCAATTTATGAGTTGGGTTTATTCTATTAATTCTAACTGCGTAACATTTTTAGCCTTTTCAATGAAATCCAAAAGATCAAATCAATTAAAAAAATGATACTAATACACAATTGTTTAGGCACACACGCAGACATCAACATTTAGCGTATTCATCTCAGCAATGGTGACAAACAGATCATCTCCGAGCATAAGCTCATTATTTATTCATGCAGCAATGCATGATGGGAGCCATGAATGAGTTTTGATTGGTGGAAAACAGAATGCACTGCAACATGCTTTATAAATGTCACCATTGTTGAGATGCACAGGCTGATGATTGATGTCTGTGTGACACTTTATTGTTTGAGAGAAACTTTATAGAAATTATTTGTATAAAATTGCAAAAATTAAAAATATTATGGTGTTACAAGGCCAGTGATTAATAAATTAATAAGACTATTTAATTAATATAGTTAACCTTACTCATTTGATAAATCCTATATGAAATATATATATATATTTCTACATAAGTTGGACTCTATATGAGTTCAGTGATTCAGGTCAAATGATTGTGAAATATTGATTATGTTAAAACACAACCAACAGCATTAGATCACCTTTTCTATTTGTTCTTCTGGCTGTTATAACTCATGTACAGCAGCCAAATAAAACTAAAAGTTAATAAATTTAAGGGTCAAGAGCCCAACTAAAACACACACTGATCTCCATAATGGAGACTTTAATTATGGTTTTCTCCTTCAGTGATTCTGCTTGTTAACATCAGGTGTCTTCAATGTTGGCAATAACATATATTTTGTAAATGTTACTAATTTTAAATGGTTAACATTTAATGAATTAATTTGATTAATTATTACTCAATTCTAATTTGTTAAATTTAATTAATAATATTGCTTGTAATCTGTTGAGATACTTTTTTCTTTTTGTAGAGAGTCTGTAGCTAGTATTGGCCAGATTACTTGTTTTGAATGAGGGATCTGAAAGGTTTCCAGACCAAATGATCCACTAAATAAACGGGTCCAGATCGGATCCGCGGCAGATCCGCTGCTTCATAAACGGGTCCAGATCGGATCCGCGGCGGATAGCTTTATCAGCGGATACGGGTAGGGTCTGCCGCGGATCTGGTCTGGATCCGCAATCCTTATCTGTTCCGGATCCGTTGCGGTGTGCAAGTGGACTCCGTTCCGGACCCGTTTTGCGGATCCGCCCCGGAGCCTATTGCTATCAGGGTGATGATGTCAGAGCACATCCGGTTTAGTTTAGTGTCATAAACAGTATATAACTTTAGTGCAGTGGTTCCCAAACTGGGGGGCGTGGAGTTATTATAACAAGCAGCAAGGCAAATTAATAGTGTCAAAGAATATAGAAAGACGGTTCAACCCAATTACTTATGAATGGGAGTAATGTCCGCAATAATGCAGAATCGGTCCCGTCTTCTGAATGAACGAGCTGATCACTGATTGGTTAAGTCATTGCGTCACTGCAGCTGCCGTTCCCATAGAAACCTGAGACTCGTGCTTAGGACAGCACATGCGCATTGGCCCGTCTAGCCTAATAAAACGCTTTTTTAACGACCCCACTGTGAAATTATTGCTTATTATGCAGCTACTTGCCACATAATTACATATTTGAACACATATGAATTTAATCATAATTTATGACCTCATGAGGACTCGCAATAACCGCTCGAGCTGTTATCTGTTATCTAACCATCGGGTCAAGGAATAAGACCACTAGATGGCGCATTGATTAATCAGAAATTAGATTTGCAGTAACCGTTAGCCGAGTAAAATCATGAATGAATGACGAGTAGTAGTAGACTAGCTCTGCTATAAACATGGACAAGTTTTTGAAAAGTCAGCAAAAGACATTTAAACGTAAAGCAGAAGATGAATCCTCTTCAAACGACACAACTATAACAAAGAGAAGATAATATGCTGAGGCGTATCTCGCTCTCGGATTCAACAGTACAACGGTGGGCGATGAAGAGAAGTGTGTTGTGTGCCTCAATGTTAGCGTCTGACAGTATGGCACACACACACACACACACACACAATCACACTAGCACACGCATACACACACTCACAAACACACACACACACACACACACACACACAGGAACGCACGCACACACACATAAACACGCGCACACACACATACACACACATGAACACTCACACACACACACAAACACACACTTGCACACACATACACAGACTCACACACACTTGCACACGCAGTTTAAATTAGAATTTTGACAGTTGGAGTTTGAACAGTTTTGGCTCATATGGGATAATTCAGAATTTTGATTGTCATTTTTAAGAAAACCGTAAGTATGATCAGACAGACAGACACACACACACACACACACACACACACACACACACACACACACACACACACTCTAGCTTTCATTTCTATCCTTGTGGGGACATTCCATAGGCGTAATGGTTTTTATACTGTACAAATTGTATATTCTATCCCCTTACACTGCCCCTATCCCTAAACCTACCCCTTACAGGAGACATTCTGCATTTTTACATTTTCAAAAATATATAATTTAGTATGTTTATTAACCCATTCCCCTCATGGGGACCGCTGGCTGGTCCCCACAATGGAGGTGATCTCAGGTTTTACTATCCTTGTGGGGACATTCGGTTCCCACAATGCATAATAAACCAAGCCCACACACACACACACACACACACACACACACACACACACACACACTCGTCTGATCATGAACACACTCTCAGACTCTCGTCTTTTACAGGTTCACACACGCACACACACACACACGTCTGATCATGAACACACTCTCACACTGTCGTGTTTTACAGGTTCACACACACACACACACACACACACGTCTGATCATGAACACACTCTCACACTCTCGTCTTTTACAGGTTCACACACACACACACACACACACACACACGTCTGATCGTGAACACACTCTCACACTGTCGTCTTTTACAGGTTCACACACACACACACACACACACACACACACACACACACACACACACACACACACGTCTGATCATGAACACACTCTCACACTCTCGTCTTTTACAGGTTCACACACACACACACACACACACACACACACGTCTGATCGTGAACACACTCTCACACTGTCGTCTTTTACAGGTTCACACACACACACACACACACACACACACACGTCTGATCATGAACACACTCTCTTACTCTCGTCTTTTACAGGTTCACACACACACACACACACACACACGTCTGATCATGAACACACTCTCACACTCTCGTCTTTTACAGGTTCACACACACACTCACACTCACACACACACACACACACACACACACACACACACACACACACACACACACACACACACACACACACACACACACACACACACACACACGTCTGATCATGAACACACTCTCACACTCTCGTCTTTTACAGGTTCACACACACTCACACACACACACACACACACACACACACACACACACACACGTCTGATCATGAACACACTCTCACACTCTCGTCTGTTACAGGTTCACACACACACACACACACACACACGTCTGATCATGAACACACTCTCACACTCTCGTCTTTTACAGGTTCACACACACTCACACTCACACACACACACACACACACACACACACACACACACACGTCTGATCGTGAACACACTCTCACACTGTCGTCTTTTACAGGTTCACACACACACACACACACACACACACACACACACACACGTCTGATCATGAACACACTCTCACACTCTCGTCTTTTACAGGTTCACACACACACACACACACACACACACACACACACACACACACACACACACGTCTGATCGTGAACACACTCTCACACTGTCGTCTTTTACAGGTTCACACACACACACAAACACACACACACGTCTGATCATGAACACACTCTCTTACTCTCGTCTTTTACAGGTTCACACACACACACGTCTGATCATGAACACACTCTCACACTCTCGTCTTTTACAGGTTCACACACACTCACACTCACACACACACACACAAACACACGTCTGATCATGAACACACTCTCACACTCTCGTCTGTTACAGGTTCACACACACACACACACACACACACACACACACATGTCTGATCATGAACACACTCTCACACTGTCGTGTTTTACAGGTTCACACACACACACACACACACACACACACACACACACACACACACACACACACACACACACACACACACACACACGTCTGATCATGAACACACTCTCACACTCTCGTCTTTTACAGGTTCACACACACACTCACACTCACACACACACACACACACACACACACACACACACACACACACGTCTGATCATGAACACACTCTCACACTCTCGTCTGTTACAGGTTCACACACACACACACACACACACACACACACACGTCTGATCATGAACACACTCTCACACTGTCGTGTTTTACAGGTTCACACACACACACACACACACACACACACACGTCTGATCATGAACACACTCTCACACTCTCGTCTTTTACAGGTTCACACACACACACACACACACACACACACACACACACGTCTGATCATGAACACACTCTCACACTCTCGTCTTTCACAGGTTCACACACACACACACACACACACACACACAGACACACACACGTCTGTTCATGAACACACTCTCACACTCTCGTCTTTTACAGGTTCACACACACACACACACACACACACGTCTGTTCATGAACACACTCTCACACTCTCGTCTTTTACAGGTTCACACACACACACACACACACACACACACACACACACACACACACGTCTGATCATGAACACACTCTCACACTCTCGTCTGTTACAGGTTCACACACACACACACACACACACACGTCTGATCATGAACACACTCTCACACTCTCGTCTGTTACAGGTTCACACACACACACCCACACGTCTGATCATGAACACACTCTCACACTCTCGTCTGTTACAGGTTCAGAATCAGTCATAAGATCAGTGATGTTAATCTTCACAGTAGTGATGAATGCAGTGATGATGGGTCTCTACATAATGACACTGGAGAAAACAACAGGTATGATCATAGTTTAATAATGTTTGGATTTACAACGCATCATTGATCAAGCAAATATAAGTTTATTTTACAAAGTGTTTTCATGCTAAAGTTCATGAGCTTGTCATTAAATGTCGTGGCACACGAGGGTTGGTCACATGATCAGGTTAAATAAAGGTTGATTTATTTACAGTTTTTCACAATCGCTATGACAGTTTTTTCAATACATTTAACAAGTTTCCTAAACTCTTAACACGGTTAGCACAACATCCGTCTTTGTAGGCTATACAAGTAACACATTTCTTGTTGCTTTGACACAAAAAAATGCATACAGTTAACACACATTTAAAATACTTGAACTTCTTTTACACACAATCTCAACCAATAACAAAACAATGTAATTTTACTGCCAAATTTACAAATGCTTTCACACAGTATGTGAGAACAGATAACATCTTGTTCTAAACATAACTTATGCTAAAGTCAAAGTGAACAGCTGTTCATATTGTGAATTGAAACACAAATATATTCCCTGTATTTTATTCCATTGCTATTGAGAAACAGCTTATTGAAGTTTTGCAAATATATAAATTACAGCTGATATCCAAGGAATTACACTCAGGTGTTGAGTTTATTCCAATCGCATCGCATGACCATATGTTATAAAAGAGGACTCTTTGGACTGATCTTGTGTGGAAGAGGAACAATAACAGAAAGAAAGAAAGAAAGAAAGAAAGAAAGAAAGAAAGAAAGAAAGAAAGAAAGAAAGAAAGAAAGAAAGAAAGAAAGAAAGAAAGAAAGAAAGAAAGAAAGAAATGCCTGCACGAGGGAGAGGAAGACGAGTACCAGGACAAGGGAGAGGTATATCTTGCAGTAATGTTCTTTTGCAAATAAAGTCTTTACTGCAGGAATTCTGTCTCTCTTTTTTTTTTTCATAAACTGTACATAAAGCTACTCTGAGATGGTCATTCATTTTTTGTATTGAATTTCTGCAGCAAAAGAAACAAAATGCATGCATTTACTAAACCCAACAAAACAAACATGTAGAGAGGCTTCAAAAGAAACTACAGTGCAAAACACAATCTATGATCAATACAATATACTGTCTATTGTGTAAGGGCAGACCTGACGCATAGCATAATGCAGTTTCTGTAATTTCAGCTGATGTTAGTGTTTTTTTGTCATTGTGTTATGATTGACTAAATGTTCCTGTTGGAAGAGAACATACACTGTTAGCCCTTACTGTAGAAAAAGCCCACATTCTTACAATATCATACCATTTTCCATTAAAACAGTAATATACAGGAATATACTGTGAATTACCAGCACTCAAAGTCAACACTCAGAGGCTGTGTTCCCAATCACACCCTATACCCTCATTCACTATTCCCTACATCAGTTCACTAATATAGTCCACTTGAATGAAAAGAAGTGAGTGAATTGAGACACTGATGAACACCTGATAAGCAGAATCACTGAAGGACAGAGAAACAAGAACAGAAAAAAGAGAAACACAAGAACTACAACTGACTTCCATCCACACTGAGTGTGAAACCAGTTTAACATTATTTATTTCAAGTTCTTGTTGAGAATGAACAGGGATTTAGTTAATAATAAAGTTTGTTGTCACCGTGATGGAGATCCGTATTTGCTTTAGTTGGTCTCTTGTACCTTAACTCAAAGACTTCGTTCATTCATCTCTCTTCGGCTGCTGTAACAGTGAGTGTATAAAGCACATTTGTTACAGCAAGAAAAGGCAAGGGGAAGTTGATCAGGAGTTTTTGGTTTTGTGATTTCAAAATCATACATGATTTATTACTTTTGTAATATATGTGAGCTGTGAATTTCTGGTTTAATACCATATATCTGATAATCTACAACATGAAATACAGCAATATTTCTGAAATCAGGTCAACTGAAAATTTTTGAAATCATATAGTGCATTAAAATTGTATTAACTCCTGGTTGACTCTGACACACACAGACATCAACAATCATCATATGAATCTCAACAATGGTGATGATCAAAAGTTTCATGTCGCAATGCATGCTGGGTACCAGGATAGTATAAAACTCCCAGCATGCTTTGCTGCATGAATAATAATTAAAAATATATATTCCCACCATTGTTGAGATGCATGTTCTAATTTGTGATATTTCTGTGTTTCTACAAGACAGTGTAGCTCTTTTATTTTTGGTTATGCATGTGTTACAAATAAATTAGTCATTGTCGCTGTTGTTTCACAGTGGTGGTAACGTAACACTTTTGATTGAGAATTAAACTCTGAATGAGTGAGAACTAACTTCTTAGTGAATGGACAGGCCACATAATGATTTTGTCATGATAGTGAATATAACCACAATCATTCACGAACTGTGTGTGTGCACAAGTGTGACTTGCAAAAACACAGCTCAAGCAGCAAGAGAAAAAATTATGTGTTGGCATCAGCGACCCAACTAAAGCAAACACTGATCTCTATAATGGTAACTTCAAATCAAACATTTTCAATTAAACATCTCAATAACTACTTCTGTAGATGGATGATGGAAATAAAGTCAAACTGGTTAATAATACGTGTAATATTGTGTTATGGCTGGAAGTCAGTTGTAGTTCTTGTGTTTCTCTATTTTCTGTTCTTGTGTTCCTCTTTCCTTCAGTGATTCTGCTTGTTAACAGCAGGTGTTCATCACTAATGCTCAACAATCACTTACATATTCACTTAATGGTCTCACTGCAACACTGCATCAATGCTACTTTTTACTCTTTGTAGTGCGGATGTTCCTGTGGGGTTGAAATGGTTAACAGTGTAAGATAAAAAGACACACCCACAAAATGTATTTTAACAGTAATAAACTGTAAGTTATAAAACAGGTTTATACTGGCAACACTGTTGCCAGTAGTTTACTGTAAAATTTTGTTTTTTGGGTCACCATTGTGCTGAAGAGTAGAGCCTGTGCTTCAGTCCAGCAGAAGATCTAGAAACATCGATGATACGCTGCATGTTGCTTTATTTAACAGAATGTAATTGCTGGTTCAGTGGAAATTTCTTTTTATGTACTTAAGTTTTTTAATGGTTTCTAATGAAAGTTCTTAACTCTTTTCTCACATTATTAATGCATTACACAATTTAGTTTTACACATTTAAATTACAGTTGGTCAATTTAAGGCAGTCGGTTTCTGCAAGTGAAATTAGTTTTAAGTCAAATTTTAATTTAGTGCATTTTACAGTAACAAACTGTATAATACAGTAAATAACTGTACAAATAACAGTAAATTACTGGCAACAGTGTTGCCAGTATTTTACTGTAAAAAAACCCGGTAAGGTCTAACAGTGTGTGTTAGTGTTTTGAATAATTATTTGATTTTGAAACATGTTTGCAGTGTTTTGTTAGACATAGTGTATTGTGTTAGTGTATTGTTGTATTTTGAAAATTAGTTTTGGAGTTTAGTTTACAATGTGTGATTTTGAGCATGAAATTAACCGTTTTGCCAATTGTGTGTTTTAGGTGTGTTGGTGCGTTAAGAGTTTAGGAAAATTGTTAAATGTATTGAAAAAACTGTCATAGCGATTGTAAAAAACTGTAAATCTCTCTCTCTCTCTCTCTCTCTCTCTCTCTCTCTCTCTCTCTCTCTCTCTCTCTCTCTCTCTCTCTCTCTCCTGTAATGAAAACAACATTGTAATATAATTAAGTCACTTGTGTAATAAAGGTCTGGAGAAGTGATTGTTTATTTGATCATGTACAGATCCTATCGGATGGGCTTGTGTGCTGGTGTTCCTGCAGATACTCTGGACATTTATCAAGTTTACAAAAGGCTATTTATCTTTTTCTCAAGGTACAGTATTGATCTTCTTTCATCCTCTTCTCTGTTTGATGTTTTTCTACTTCAGTTTTGGTTCATGTAATTAAATACTTGAGTAGTTGATGATATTAAACAATGCAGGGCCAGTAATATTAAGCTTGTGTGTTTAGAAGAGACACATTTTGAAGAAAAAAAAAAACCTGTCCTTAATTCAGTTTTAATTATTATAAATCTGATTCCTGATGGAAGCGGCGGACAGACGCTGTGGACTGGATGAGACGATCATCAGTTATATTGATTATTAATTGATCTTATTAATTAACAGTAATTAATGTATTAAAAAGCAGTTGAATACATCATGATCAAATATGAATAACTGATCAATACAATGGTTTAAGAAGATGTTTCTCAGATGAGCTGAAGAATGAAGGACTGAAATCAATCATAAATCACACAGATTAAATACAGTTATGAGAAATTAAATAATATAATCAAGCAAACAAAGACTCATAAATAATTTTAAATGTGTATATTTATGTTCAGTTTTTCTGATATCTATGATTTTCAATCATTTTCTCTAATAATATTTTTCTAATAATTAAATGGTAATTAATTAAACTAAAACATGTTTCTATAAACATTGAGCATGTCCCTGAAGGTAAACTGATAATAATCTGCATTGGTTTGATCTTCATATTAAATATTTTATATATTGCATTACAGATTTCCACCGTTACACACTCGTGTATGTGTGTGGATCAGTGTGTGTTGTTGTGCTGACCTCCGCTGCACTGATCGCTGAACTCATCCTGAAAACTGGTGAGTGAACACAACACCTCCAGGGAAATAAAGATCATGATAACGTTTAAACGTGTATTAATGAGAATCTTTTTCATCTTGAGTGACTGAAATACTCTGAAGTCTCACATTGAGGCAGAAATCATCTGTAGAAATTATATAAATATAGATTGATTTCATTTCTCCAAACAGTGATGATGATATTCTGGTATTTTTCAGTGAATGGTGATCGTACGGCTGGAGATCTGAGATTCATCGTCTTTCCGGTTGAATGTTTATTTGCCGTGTCTCTGGTGATTACAGCAATACTTCCATCCCGTGAGTATAAACCATAGTTTCTATTACAAACCATTAGATCATATTTATCACACAAGCTAATCTATGTTTTCTTGTTTCTCGTTTTTTCTCACGTCTCACAATCATTTGTCTTTCTTCAGAACAAACACAATTCATCACAAATAAACAATCAATCCTTTAATTTCCTGAAGTCTGATCCACTCACAGATTTTACACACAGATTGTGTTGTGTTGTGTATCTGTTTGTGTTGTGTGTCTGTTTGTGTTGTGTTGTGTTGTGTGTCTGTTTGTGTTGTGTTGTGGTGTGTTGTGTGTCTGTTTGTGTTGTGTTGTGTGTCTATTTGTGTTGTGTGTCTGTTTGTGTTGTGTTGTGTGTCTGTTTGTGTTGTGTGTCTGTTTGTGTTGTGTTGTGTGTCTGTTTGTGTTGTGTTGTGTGTCTGTTTGTGTTGTGTGTCTGTTTGTGTTGTGTTGTGTGTCTGTTTGTGTTGTGTTGTGTGTCTGTTTGTGTTGTGTTGTGTGTCTGTTTGTGTTGTGTTGTGTGTCTGTTTGTGTTGTGTGTCTGTTTGTGTTGTGTGTCTGTTTGTGTTGTGTGTCTGTTTGTGTTGTGTTGTGTGTCTGTTTGTGTTGTGTTGTGTGTCTGTTTGTGTGTCTGTTTGTGTTGTGTGTCTGTTTGTGTTGTGTTGTGTGTCTGTTTGTGTTGTGTTGTGTGTCTGTTTGTGTTGTGTGTCTGTTTGTGTTGTGTTGTGTGTCTGTTTGTGTTGTGTGTCTGTTTGTGTTGTGTTGTGTGTCTGTTTGTGTGTCTGTTTGTGTTGTGTTGTGTGTCTGTTTGTGTTGTGTTGTGTGTCTGTTTGTGTTGTGTTGTGTGTCTGTTTGTGTTGTGTTGTGTGTCTGTTTGTGTTGTGTTGTGTGTCTGTTTGTGTTGTGTTGTGGTGTGTTGTGTGTCTGTTTGTGTTGTGTGTCTGTTTGTGTTGTGTTGTGTTGTGTTGTGTGTCTGTTTGTGTTGTGGTGTGTTGTGTGTCTGTTTGTGTTGTGTTGTGTTGTGTCTATTTGTGTTGTGTGTCTGTTTGTGTTGTGTTGTGTGTCTGTTTGTGTTGTGTGTCTGTTTGTGTTGTGTTGTGTGTCTGTTTGTGTTGTGTTGTGTGTCTGTTTGTGTTGTGTTGTGTGTCTGTTTGTGTTGTGTTGTGTGTCTGTTTGTGTTGTGTGTCTGTTTGTGTTGTGTGTCTGTTTGTGTTGTGTTGTGTGTCTGTTTGTGTTGTGTGTCTGTTTGTGTTGTGTTGTGTGTCTGTTTGTGTTGTGTTGTGTGTCTGTTTGTGTGTCTGTTTGTGTTGTGTTGTGTGTCTGTTTGTGTTGTGTTGTGTGTCTGTTTGTGTTGTGTTGTGTGTCTGTTTGTGTTGTGTTGTGTGTCTGTTTGTGTTGTGTTGTGTTGTGTGTCTGTTTGTGTTGTGTTGTGTGTCTGCTTGTGTTGTGTTGTGTTGTGTGTCTGTTTGTGTTGTGTTGTGTGTCTGTTTGTGTTGTGTTGTGTGTCTGTTTGTGTTGTGTTGTGTTGTGTGTCTGTTTGTGTTGTGTGTCTGCTTGTGTTGTGTTGTGTTGTGTTGTGTTGTGTGTCTGCTTGTGTTGTGTGTCTGTTTGTGTTGATCTGCTGCTGTTTGATTGACAGTGTGTTTAATATCTGAGAGACTCAAACACACTCATCATTGGTGTATGCCCTTATGCAAAGAAAATATTTTTCCCAAATATGAATGATCAATATTTTAAATGGTTTAACTGTATATTTTAATATATACAGAATAATATATTGTGTTAATATATTACAATATATTGAATAAAAGGAATTGCCGCTTTTCATATATTGAAAAATATGTGACTATATTTACTAATATATCATAATGTATGTAATTTTATATTCAGTAATACACTTCATAATATAATAGATGTATATGTGATCAGATATGGTGCTACATGTAAAATATTGCAGATTTACTCATATTTTTTAAATTATAAATGTTTCATATTTTCAAGCTAGTTAATAAGAGAATGCACAAGCACACGCTATATTAATATTGAGCAAAACACATTAAATAACACCTAATTTTAACATTTGCTCTCCTTTAACAGTCAGAAGCAAAGCATGCGTGCAATAATAATCTGCCTTTTACTCTCTCTTAACACTTAAAAATCCCCCTAGAGCCGCAAACATCCTCAAAATCCTCAAAAAAGTTTGTGTTGTGTTGTGTGTCTGTTTGTGTTGTGTTGTGTGTCTGTTTGTGTTGTGTTGTGTGTCTGTTTGTGTTGTGTTGTGTGTCTGTTTGTGTTGTGTTGTGTGTCTGTTTGTGTTGTGTTGTGTGTCTGTTTGTGTTGTGTGTCTGTTTGTGTTGTGTGTCTGTTTGTGTTGTGTTGTGTGTCTGTTTGTGTCTGTTTGTGTTGTGTTGTGTGTCTGTTTGTGTTGTGTTGTGTGTCTGTTTGTGTTGTGTTGTGTGTCTGTTTGTGTTGTGTTGTGTGTCTGTTTGTGTGTCTGTTTGTGTTGTGTTGTGTGTCTGTTTGTGTTGTGTTGTGTGTCTGTTTGTGTTGTGTTGTGTGTCTGTTTGTGTTGTGTGTCTGTTTGTGTTGTGTGTCTGTTTGTGTTGTGTTGTGTGTCTGTTTGTGTTGTGTTGTGTGTCTGTTTGTGTGTCTGTTTGTGTTGTGTTGTGTGTCTGTTTGTGTTGTGTTGTGTGTCTGTTTGTGTTGTGTTGTGTGTCTGTTTGTGTGTCTGTTTGTGTTGTGTTGTGTGTCTGTTTGTGTTGTGTTGTGTGTCTGTTTGTGTTGTGTTGTGTGTCTGTTTGTGTTGTGTTGTGGTGTGTTGTGTGTCTGTTTGTGTTGTGTGTCTGTTTGTGTTGTGTTGTGTTGTGTGTCTGTTTGTGTTGTGTTGTGGTGTGTTGTGTGTCTGTTTGTGTTGTGTTGTGTTGTGTGTCTATTTGTGTTGTGTTGTGTGTCTGTTTGTGTTGTGTTGTGTGTCTGTTTGTGTTGTGTTGTGTGTCTGTTTGTGTTGTGTTGTGTGTCTGTTTGTGTTGTGTTGTGTGTCTGTTTGTGTTGTGTGTCTGTTTGTGTTGTGTGTCTGTTTGTGTTGTGTTGTGTGTCTGTTTGTGTTGTGTGTCTGTTTGTGTTGTGTTGTGTGTCTGTTTGTGTGTCTGTTTGTGTTGTGTTGTGTGTCTGTTTGTGTTGTGTTGTGTGTCTGTTTGTGTGTCTGTTTGTGTTGTGTTGTGTGTCTGTTTGTGTTGTGTTGTGTGTCTGTTTGTGTTGTGTTGTGTGTCTGTTTGTGTTGTGTTGTGTGTCTGTTTGTGTTGTGTTGTGTGTCTGTTTGTGTGTCTGTTTGTGTTGTGTTGTGTGTCTGTTTGTGTTGTGTTGTGTGTCTGTTTGTGTTGTGTTGTGTGTCTGTTTGTGTTGTGTTGTGTTGTGTGTCTGTTTGTGTTGTGTTGTGTGTCTGCTTGTGTTGTGTTGTGTGTCTGTTTGTGTTGTGTTGTGTGTCTGTTTGTGTTGTGTTGTGTTGTGTGTCTGTTTGTGTTGTGTTGTGTTGTGTGTCTGCTTGTGTTGTGTTGTGTTGTGTGTCTGTTTGTGTTGTTTTGTGTTGTGTTGTGTGTCTGTTTGTGTTGTGTTGTGTGTCTGCTTGTGTTGTGTTGTGTTGTGTTGTGTGTCTGCTTGTGTTGTGTGTCTGTTTGTGTTGATCTGCTGCTGTTTGATTGACAGTGTGTTTAATATCTGAGAGACTCAAACACACTCATCATTGGTGTATGCCCTTATGCAAAGAAAATATTTTTCCCAAATATGAATGATCAATATTTTAAATGGTTTAACTGTATATTTTAATATATACAGAATAATATATTGTGTTAATATATTACAATATATTGAATAAAAGGAATTGCCGCTTTTCATATATTGAAAAATATGTGACTATATTTACTAATATATCATAATGTATGTAATTTTATATTCAGTAATACACTTCATAATATAATAGATGTATATGTGATCAGATATGGTGCTACATGTAAAATATTGCAGATTTACTCATATTTTTTAAATTATAAATGTTTCATATTTTCAAGCTAGTTAATAAGAGAATGCACAAGCACACGCTATATTAATATTGAGCAAAACACATTAAATAACACCTAATTTTAACATTTGCTCTCCTTTAACAGTCAGAAGCAAAGCATGCGTGCAATAATAATCTGCCTTTTACTCTCTCTTAACACTTAAAAATCCCCCTAGAGCCGCAAACATCCTCAAAATCCTCAAAAAAGTTTGTGTTGTGTTGTGTGTCTGTTTGTGTTGTGTTGTGTGTCTGTTTGTGTTGTGTTGTGTGTCTGTTTGTGTTGTGTTGTGTGTCTGTTTGTGTTGTGTTGTGTGTCTGTTTGTGTTGTGTTGTGTGTCTGTTTGTGTTGTGTGTCTGTTTGTGTTGTGTGTCTGTTTGTGTTGTGTTGTGTGTCTGTTTGTGTGTCTGTTTGTGTTGTGTTGTGTGTCTGTTTGTGTTGTGTTGTGTGTCTGTTTGTGTTGTGTTGTGTGTCTGTTTGTGTTGTGTTGTGTGTCTGTTTGTGTGTCTGTTTGTGTTGTGTTGTGTGTCTGTTTGTGTTGTGTTGTGTGTCTGTTTGTGTTGTGTTGTGTGTCTGTTTGTGTTGTGTGTCTGTTTGTGTTGTGTGTCTGTTTGTGTTGTGTTGTGTGTCTGTTTGTGTTGTGTTGTGTGTCTGTTTGTGTGTCTGTTTGTGTTGTGTTGTGTGTCTGTTTGTGTTGTGTTGTGTGTCTGTTTGTGTTGTGTTGTGTGTCTGTTTGTGTGTCTGTTTGTGTTGTGTTGTGTGTCTGTTTGTGTTGTGTTGTGTGTCTGTTTGTGTTGTGTTGTGTGTCTGTTTGTGTTGTGTTGTGGTGTGTTGTGTGTCTGTTTGTGTTGTGTGTCTGTTTGTGTTGTGTTGTGTTGTGTGTCTGTTTGTGTTGTGTTGTGGTGTGTTGTGTGTCTGTTTGTGTTGTGTTGTGTTGTGTGTCTATTTGTGTTGTGTTGTGTGTCTGTTTGTGTTGTGTTGTGTGTCTGTTTGTGTTGTGTTGTGTGTCTGTTTGTGTTGTGTTGTGTGTCTGTTTGTGTTGTGTTGTGTGTCTGTTTGTGTTGTGTGTCTGTTTGTGTTGTGTGTCTGTTTGTGTTGTGTTGTGTGTCTGTTTGTGTTGTGTGTCTGTTTGTGTTGTGTTGTGTGTCTGTTTGTGTGTCTGTTTGTGTTGTGTTGTGTGTCTGTTTGTGTTGTGTTGTGTGTCTGTTTGTGTGTCTGTTTGTGTTGTGTTGTGTGTCTGTTTGTGTTGTGTTGTGTGTCTGTTTGTGTTGTGTTGTGTGTCTGTTTGTGTTGTGTTGTGTGTCTGTTTGTGTTGTGTTGTGTGTCTGTTTGTGTGTCTGTTTGTGTTGTGTTGTGTGTCTGTTTGTGTTGTGTTGTGTGTCTGTTTGTGTTGTGTTGTGTGTCTGTTTGTGTTGTGTTGTGTTGTGTGTCTGTTTGTGTTGTGTTGTGTGTCTGCTTGTGTTGTGTTGTGTGTCTGTTTGTGTTGTGTTGTGTGTCTGTTTGTGTTGTGTTGTGTTGTGTGTCTGTTTGTGTTGTGTTGTGTTGTGTGTCTGCTTGTGTTGTGTTGTGTTGTGTGTCTGTTTGTGTTGTTTTGTGTTGTGTTGTGTGTCTGTTTGTGTTGTGTTGTGTGTCTGCTTGTGTTGTGTTGTGTTGTGTTGTGTGTCTGCTTGTGTTGTGTGTCTGTTTGTGTTGATCTGCTGCTGTTTGATTGACAGTGTGTTTAATATCTGAGAGACTCAAACACACTCATCATTGGTGTATGCCCTTATGCAAAGAAAATATTTTTCCCAAATATGAATGATCAATATTTTAAATGGTTTAACTGTATATTTTAATATATACAGAATAATATATTGTGTTAATATATTACAATATATTGAATAAAAGGAATTGCCGCTTTTCATATATTGAAAAATATGTGACTATATTTACTAATATATCATAATGTATGTAATTTTATATTCAGTAATACACTTCATAATATAATAGATGTATATGTGATCAGATATGGTGCTACATGTAAAATATTGCAGATTTACTCATATTTTTTAAATTATAAATGTTTCATATTTTCAAGCTAGTTAATAAGAGAATGCACAAGCACACGCTATATTAATATTGAGCAAAACACATTAAATAACACCTAATTTTAACATTTGCTCTCCTTTAACAGTCAGAAGCAAAGCATGCGTGCAATAATAATCTGCCTTTTACTCTCTCTTAACACTTAAAAATCCCCCTAGAGCCGCAAACATCCTCAAAATCCTCAAAAAAGTTTGTGTTGTGTTGTGTGTCTGTTTGTGTTGTGTTGTGTGTCTGTTTGTGTTGTGTTGTGTGTCTGTTTGTGTTGTGTTGTGTGTCTGTTTGTGTTGTGTTGTGTGTCTGTTTGTGTTGTGTGTCTGTTTGTGTTGTGTGTCTGTTTGTGTTGTGTTGTGTGTCTGTTTGTGTGTCTGTTTGTGTTGTGTTGTGTGTCTGTTTGTGTTGTGTTGTGTGTCTGTTTGTGTTGTGTGTCTGTTTGTGTTGTGTTGTGTGTCTGTTTGTGTGTCTGTTTGTGTTGTGTTGTGTGTCTGTTTGTGTTGTGTTGTGTGTCTGTTTGTGTTGTGTTGTGTGTCTGTTTGTGTTGTGTGTCTGTTTGTGTTGTGTGTCTGTTTGTGTTGTGTTGTGTGTCTGTTTGTGTTGTGTTGTGTGTCTGTTTGTGTGTCTGTTTGTGTTGTGTTGTGTGTCTGTTTGTGTTGTGTTGTGTGTCTGTTTGTGTTGTGTTGTGTGTCTGTTTGTGTGTCTGTTTGTGTTGTGTTGTGTGTCTGTTTGTGTTGTGTTGTGTGTCTGTTTGTGTTGTGTTGTGTGTCTGTTTGTGTTGTGTTGTGGTGTGTTGTGTGTCTGTTTGTGTTGTGTGTCTGTTTGTGTTGTGTTGTGTTGTGTGTCTGTTTGTGTTGTGTTGTGGTGTGTTGTGTGTCTGTTTGTGTTGTGTTGTGTTGTGTGTCTATTTGTGTTGTGTTGTGTGTCTGTTTGTGTTGTGTTGTGTGTCTGTTTGTGTTGTGTTGTGTGTCTGTTTGTGTTGTGTTGTGTGTCTGTTTGTGTTGTGTTGTGTGTCTGTTTGTGTTGTGTGTCTGTTTGTGTTGTGTGTCTGTTTGTGTTGTGTTGTGTGTCTGTTTGTGTTGTGTGTCTGTTTGTGTTGTGTTGTGTGTCTGTTTGTGTGTCTGTTTGTGTTGTGTTGTGTGTCTGTTTGTGTTGTGTTGTGTGTCTGTTTGTGTGTCTGTTTGTGTTGTGTTGTGTGTCTGTTTGTGTTGTGTTGTGTGTCTGTTTGTGTTGTGTTGTGTGTCTGTTTGTGTTGTGTTGTGTGTCTGTTTGTGTTGTGTTGTGTGTCTGTTTGTGTGTCTGTTTGTGTTGTGTTGTGTGTCTGTTTGTGTTGTGTTGTGTGTCTGTTTGTGTTGTGTTGTGTTGTGTGTCTGTTTGTGTTGTGTTGTGTGTCTGCTTGTGTTGTGTTGTGTGTCTGTTTGTGTTGTGTTGTGTGTCTGTTTGTGTTGTGTTGTGTTGTGTGTCTGTTTGTGTTGTGTTGTGTTGTGTGTCTGCTTGTGTTGTGTTGTGTTGTGTGTCTGTTTGTGTTGTTTTGTGTTGTGTTGTGTGTCTGTTTGTGTTGTGTTGTGTGTCTGCTTGTGTTGTGTTGTGTTGTGTTGTGTTGTGTTGTGTGTCTGCTTGTGTTGTGTGTCTGTTTGTGTTGATCTGCTGCTGTTTGATTGACAGTGTGTTTAATATCTGAGAGACTCAAACACACTCATCATTGGTGTATGCCCTTATGCAAAGAAAATATTTTTCCCAAATATGAATGATCAATATTTTAAATGGTTTAACTGTATATTTTAATATATACAGAATAATATATTGTGTTAATATATTACAATATATTGAATAAAAGGAATTGCCGCTTTTCATATATTGAAAAATATGTGACTATATTTACTAATATATCATAATGTATGTAATTTTATATTCAGTAATACACTTCATAATATAATAGATGTATATGTGATCAGATATGGTGCTACATGTAAAATATTGCAGATTTACTCATATTTTTTAAATTATAAATGTTTCATATTTTCAAGCTAGTTAATAAGAGAATGCACAAGCACACGCTATATTAATATTGAGCAAAACACATTAAATAACACCTAATTTTAACATTTGCTCTCCTTTAACAGTCAGAAGCAAAGCATGCGTGCAATAATAATCTGCCTTTTACTCTCTCTTAACACTTAAAAATCCCCCTAGAGCCGCAAACATCCTCAAAATCCTCAAAAAAGTTTGTGTTGTGTTGTGTGTCTGTTTGTGTTGTGTTGTGTGTCTGTTTGTGTTGTGTTGTGTGTCTGTTTGTGTTGTGTTGTGTGTCTGTTTGTGTTGTGTTGTGTGTCTGTTTGTGTTGTGTTGTGTGTCTGTTTGTGTTGTGTGTCTGTTTGTGTTGTGTGTCTGTTTGTGTTGTGTTGTGTGTCTGTTTGTGTGTCTGTTTGTGTTGTGTTGTGTGTCTGTTTGTGTTGTGTTGTGTGTCTGTTTGTGTTGTGTTGTGTGTCTGTTTGTGTTGTGTTGTGTGTCTGTTTGTGTGTCTGTTTGTGTTGTGTTGTGTGTCTGTTTGTGTTGTGTTGTGTGTCTGTTTGTGTTGTGTTGTGTGTCTGTTTGTGTTGTGTGTCTGTTTGTGTTGTGTGTCTGTTTGTGTTGTGTTGTGTGTCTGTTTGTGTTGTGTTGTGTGTCTGTTTGTGTGTCTGTTTGTGTTGTGTTGTGTGTCTGTTTGTGTTGTGTTGTGTGTCTGTTTGTGTTGTGTTGTGTGTCTGTTTGTGTGTCTGTTTGTGTTGTGTTGTGTGTCTGTTTGTGTTGTGTTGTGTGTCTGTTTGTGTTGTGTTGTGTGTCTGTTTGTGTTGTGTTGTGGTGTGTTGTGTGTCTGTTTGTGTTGTGTGTCTGTTTGTGTTGTGTTGTGTTGTGTGTCTGTTTGTGTTGTGTTGTGGTGTGTTGTGTGTCTGTTTGTGTTGTGTTGTGTTGTGTGTCTATTTGTGTTGTGTTGTGTGTCTGTTTGTGTTGTGTTGTGTGTCTGTTTGTGTTGTGTTGTGTGTCTGTTTGTGTTGTGTTGTGTGTCTGTTTGTGTTGTGTTGTGTGTCTGTTTGTGTTGTGTGTCTGTTTGTGTTGTGTGTCTGTTTGTGTTGTGTTGTGTGTCTGTTTGTGTTGTGTGTCTGTTTGTGTTGTGTTGTGTGTCTGTTTGTGTGTCTGTTTGTGTTGTGTTGTGTGTCTGTTTGTGTTGTGTTGTGTGTCTGTTTGTGTGTCTGTTTGTGTTGTGTTGTGTGTCTGTTTGTGTTGTGTTGTGTGTCTGTTTGTGTTGTGTTGTGTGTCTGTTTGTGTTGTGTTGTGTGTCTGTTTGTGTTGTGTTGTGTGTCTGTTTGTGTGTCTGTTTGTGTTGTGTTGTGTGTCTGTTTGTGTTGTGTTGTGTGTCTGTTTGTGTTGTGTTGTGTGTCTGTTTGTGTTGTGTTGTGTTGTGTGTCTGTTTGTGTTGTGTTGTGTGTCTGCTTGTGTTGTGTTGTGTGTCTGTTTGTGTTGTGTTGTGTGTCTGTTTGTGTTGTGTTGTGTTGTGTGTCTGTTTGTGTTGTGTTGTGTTGTGTGTCTGCTTGTGTTGTGTTGTGTTGTGTGTCTGTTTGTGTTGTTTTGTGTTGTGTTGTGTGTCTGTTTGTGTTGTGTTGTGTGTCTGCTTGTGTTGTGTTGTGTTGTGTTGTGTTGTGTGTCTGCTTGTGTTGTGTGTCTGTTTGTGTTGATCTGCTGCTGTTTGATTGACAGTGTGTTTAATATCTGAGAGACTCAAACACACTCATCATTGGTGTATGCCCTTATGCAAAGAAAATATTTTTCCCAAATATGAATGATCAATATTTTAAATGGTTTAACTGTATATTTTAATATATACAGAATAATATATTGTGTTAATATATTACAATATATTGAATAAAAGGAATTGCCGCTTTTCATATATTGAAAAATATGTGACTATATTTACTAATATATCATAATGTATGTAATTTTATATTCAGTAATACACTTCATAATATAATAGATGTATATGTGATCAGATATGGTGCTACATGTAAAATATTGCAGATTTACTCATATTTTTTAAATTATAAATGTTTCATATTTTCAAGCTAGTTAATAAGAGAATGCACAAGCACACGCTATATTAATATTGAGCAAAACACATTAAATAACACCTAATTTTAACATTTGCTCTCCTTTAACAGTCAGAAGCAAAGCATGCGTGCAATAATAATCTGCCTTTTACTCTCTCTTAACACTTAAAAATCCCCCTAGAGCCGCAAACATCCTCAAAATCCTCAAAAAAGTTTGTGTTGTGTTGTGTGTCTGTTTGTGTTGTGTTGTGTGTCTGTTTGTGTTGTGTTGTGTGTCTGTTTGTGTTGTGTTGTGTGTCTGTTTGTGTTGTGTTGTGTGTCTGTTTGTGTTGTGTTGTGTGTCTGTTTGTGTTGTGTGTCTGTTTGTGTTGTGTGTCTGTTTGTGTTGTGTTGTGTGTCTGTTTGTGTGTCTGTTTGTGTTGTGTTGTGTGTCTGTTTGTGTTGTGTTGTGTGTCTGTTTGTGTTGTGTTGTGTGTCTGTTTGTGTTGTGTTGTGTGTCTGTTTGTGTGTCTGTTTGTGTTGTGTTGTGTGTCTGTTTGTGTTGTGTTGTGTGTCTGTTTGTGTTGTGTTGTGTGTCTGTTTGTGTTGTGTGTCTGTTTGTGTTGTGTGTCTGTTTGTGTTGTGTTGTGTGTCTGTTTGTGTTGTGTTGTGTGTCTGTTTGTGTGTCTGTTTGTGTTGTGTTGTGTGTCTGTTTGTGTTGTGTTGTGTGTCTGTTTGTGTTGTGTTGTGTGTCTGTTTGTGTGTCTGTTTGTGTTGTGTTGTGTGTCTGTTTGTGTTGTGTTGTGTGTCTGTTTGTGTTGTGTTGTGTGTCTGTTTGTGTTGTGTTGTGGTGTGTTGTGTGTCTGTTTGTGTTGTGTGTCTGTTTGTGTTGTGTTGTGTTGTGTGTCTGTTTGTGTTGTGTTGTGGTGTGTTGTGTGTCTGTTTGTGTTGTGTTGTGTTGTGTGTCTGTTTGTGTTGTGTTGTGTGTCTGTTTGTGTTGTGTTGTGTGTCTGTTTGTGTTGTGTTGTGTGTCTGTTTGTGTTGTGTTGTGTGTCTGTTTGTGTTGTGTGTCTGTTTGTGTTGTGTGTCTGTTTGTGTTGTGTTGTGTGTCTGTTTGTGTTGTGTGTCTGTTTGTGTTGTGTTGTGTGTCTGTTTGTGTGTCTGTTTGTGTTGTGTTGTGTGTCTGTTTGTGTTGTGTTGTGTGTCTGTTTGTGTGTCTGTTTGTGTTGTGTTGTGTGTCTGTTTGTGTTGTGTTGTGTGTCTGTTTGTGTTGTGTTGTGTGTCTGTTTGTGTTGTGTTGTGTGTCTGTTTGTGTTGTGTTGTGTGTCTGTTTGTGTGTCTGTTTGTGTTGTGTTGTGTGTCTGTTTGTGTTGTGTTGTGTGTCTGTTTGTGTTGTGTTGTGTGTCTGTTTGTGTTGTGTTGTGTTGTGTGTCTGTTTGTGTTGTGTTGTGTGTCTGCTTGTGTTGTGTTGTGTGTCTGTTTGTGTTGTGTTGTGTGTCTGTTTGTGTTGTGTTGTGTTGTGTGTCTGTTTGTGTTGTGTTGTGTTGTGTGTCTGCTTGTGTTGTGTTGTGTTGTGTGTCTGTTTGTGTTGTTTTGTGTTGTGTTGTGTGTCTGTTTGTGTTGTGTTGTGTGTCTGCTTGTGTTGTGTTGTGTTGTGTTGTGTTGTGTGTCTGCTTGTGTTGTGTGTCTGTTTGTGTTGATCTGCTGCTGTTTGATTGACAGTGTGTTTAATATCTGAGAGACTCAAACACACTCATCATTGGTGTATGCCCTTATGCAAAGAAAATATTTTTCCCAAATATGAATGATCAATATTTTAAATGGTTTAACTGTATATTTTAATATATACAGAATAATATATTGTGTTAATATATTACAATATATTGAATAAAAGGAATTGCCGCTTTTCATATATTGAAAAATATGTGACTATATTTACTAATATATCATAATGTATGTAATTTTATATTCAGTAATACACTTCATAATATAATAGATGTATATGTGATCAGATATGGTGCTACATGTAAAATATTGCAGATTTACTCATATTTTTTAAATTATAAATGTTTCATATTTTCAAGCTAGTTAATAAGAGAATGCACAAGCACACGCTATATTAATATTGAGCAAAACACATTAAATAACACCTAATTTTAACATTTGCTCTCCTTTAACAGTCAGAAGCAAAGCATGCGTGCAATAATAATCTGCCTTTTACTCTCTCTTAACACTTAAAAATCCCCCTAGAGCCGCAAACATCCTCAAAATCCTCAAAAAAGTTTGTGTTGTGTTGTGTGTCTGTTTGTGTTGTGTTGTGTGTCTGTTTGTGTTGTGTTGTGTGTCTGTTTGTGTTGTGTTGTGTGTCTGTTTGTGTTGTGTTGTGTGTCTGTTTGTGTTGTGTTGTGTGTCTGTTTGTGTTGTGTGTCTGTTTGTGTTGTGTGTCTGTTTGTGTTGTGTTGTGTGTCTGTTTGTGTGTCTGTTTGTGTTGTGTTGTGTGTCTGTTTGTGTTGTGTTGTGTGTCTGTTTGTGTTGTGTTGTGTGTCTGTTTGTGTTGTGTTGTGTGTCTGTTTGTGTGTCTGTTTGTGTTGTGTTGTGTGTCTGTTTGTGTTGTGTTGTGTGTCTGTTTGTGTTGTGTTGTGTGTCTGTTTGTGTTGTGTGTCTGTTTGTGTTGTGTGTCTGTTTGTGTTGTGTTGTGTGTCTGTTTGTGTTGTGTTGTGTGTCTGTTTGTGTGTCTGTTTGTGTTGTGTTGTGTGTCTGTTTGTGTTGTGTTGTGTGTCTGTTTGTGTTGTGTTGTGTGTCTGTTTGTGTGTCTGTTTGTGTTGTGTTGTGTGTCTGTTTGTGTTGTGTTGTGTGTCTGTTTGTGTTGTGTTGTGTGTCTGTTTGTGTTGTGTTGTGGTGTGTTGTGTGTCTGTTTGTGTTGTGTGTCTGTTTGTGTTGTGTTGTGTTGTGTGTCTGTTTGTGTTGTGTTGTGGTGTGTTGTGTGTCTGTTTGTGTTGTGTTGTGTTGTGTGTCTATTTGTGTTGTGTTGTGTGTCTGTTTGTGTTGTGTTGTGTGTCTGTTTGTGTTGTGTTGTGTGTCTGTTTGTGTTGTGTTGTGTGTCTGTTTGTGTTGTGTTGTGTGTCTGTTTGTGTTGTGTGTCTGTTTGTGTTGTGTGTCTGTTTGTGTTGTGTTGTGTGTCTGTTTGTGTTGTGTGTCTGTTTGTGTTGTGTTGTGTGTCTGTTTGTGTGTCTGTTTGTGTTGTGTTGTGTGTCTGTTTGTGTTGTGTTGTGTGTCTGTTTGTGTGTCTGTTTGTGTTGTGTTGTGTGTCTGTTTGTGTTGTGTTGTGTGTCTGTTTGTGTTGTGTTGTGTGTCTGTTTGTGTTGTGTTGTGTGTCTGTTTGTGTTGTGTTGTGTGTCTGTTTGTGTGTCTGTTTGTGTTGTGTTGTGTGTCTGTTTGTGTTGTGTTGTGTGTCTGTTTGTGTTGTGTTGTGTGTCTGTTTGTGTTGTGTTGTGTTGTGTGTCTGTTTGTGTTGTGTTGTGTGTCTGCTTGTGTTGTGTTGTGTGTCTGTTTGTGTTGTGTTGTGTGTCTGTTTGTGTTGTGTTGTGTTGTGTGTCTGTTTGTGTTGTGTTGTGTTGTGTGTCTGCTTGTGTTGTGTTGTGTTGTGTGTCTGTTTGTGTTGTTTTGTGTTGTGTTGTGTGTCTGTTTGTGTTGTGTTGTGTGTCTGCTTGTGTTGTGTTGTGTTGTGTTGTGTTGTGTGTCTGCTTGTGTTGTGTGTCTGTTTGTGTTGATCTGCTGCTGTTTGATTGACAGTGTGTTTAATATCTGAGAGACTCAAACACACTCATCATTGGTGTATGCCCTTATGCAAAGAAAATATTTTTCCCAAATATGAATGATCAATATTTTAAATGGTTTAACTGTATATTTTAATATATACAGAATAATATATTGTGTTAATATATTACAATATATTGAATAAAAGGAATTGCCGCTTTTCATATATTGAAAAATATGTGACTATATTTACTAATATATCATAATGTATGTAATTTTATATTCAGTAATACACTTCATAATATAATAGATGTATATGTGATCAGATATGGTGCTACATGTAAAATATTGCAGATTTATTCATATTTTTTAAATTATAAATGTTTCATATTTTCAAGCTAGTTAATAAGAGAATGCACAAGCACACGCTATATTAATATTGAGCAAAACACATTAAATAACACCTAATTTTAATATTTGCTCTCCTTTAACAGTCAGAAGCAAAGCATGCGTGCAATAATAATCTGCCTTTTACTCTCTCTTAACACTTAAAAATCCCCCTAGAGCCGCAAACATCCTCAAAATCGCCTTGACATACTAGAAATCAAGCGTCTGCTGAGTTTCACAGCTCACAGTGAACAGCACTAGATGACATCACTTCCTCACAGACACAAGATCATCACATGACCTGTGAGACGCGGCCGAGTGTGTAGAGCACGTTCTGTAATAAACACACGAGTGAAGATTATTCAGATCTCTGCACTCGTCACCATTATTGTCCCACACAGCAACATAAGCCGCGTTTCCACCGAAATTACCCGGAACAATTGGTCCCAGGAACTTTTTTTGCCCCAGACCGGTTGCTTTCTGCGTTTACACCGCGGTCTAAAGTACCGGGGAGATTATAAACATGCGCGCGACTGCTCCTCCCAGTCTGGACGTACAGTAATCAGTTTTGAGCGCCACATTTATAATAAGTATGGAGGAGATTCAAACTGTACTGCAGTTGTGTTTGTGATGTATTGCGGACATTGACCGTGAGACGGCTGGGACGAACGCGCAGATAATGTCCTGTTACACAAATACGCTTAATAAAGCCTGAACCTCGTCGTTGGTCCAGCTGTGTTTTTTTTATTTATTAAATAGGCTATTTGCAGACAGACATGAAGCCACGAACCGCAATAGATTTTTTAAAAATGCCGGTTAAAATAGAATGCTGCGTGGAGTCCTCCAGTAAAAATGCGGCGTGAACATAACCAATCAGCATGTTCAGCGCACAAGTGCCGCCCCCGAAAGTTCCTGAACTTTGAGAAAGTACTACCTCGCCAGCAGGGACTTTCGGAGGGGGAAATATTTACCCGGAACTTCATTTAGACCCTGGTTCCTGCGGTGTAAACACACAGAGTACCACCCCAAAGTTCCTAGTTCCTGGGGAAAGTTCCCGCGGTGGAAACGCGGCTATAGTGTCGGCCCAGATGCGGCCCACGTCTGGTGTGTGTTGAATCCACATGTACCGGATCATGGCCGACACTCTAGCCGCGTTTCCACCGCGGGAACTTTCCCCAGGAACTAGGAACTTTGGGGTGGTACTCGGTGTGTTTACACCGCAGGAACCAGGGTCTAAATGAAGTTCCGGGTAAATATTTCCCCCTCCGAAAGTCCCTGCTCGCGAGGTAGTACTTTTTCAAAGTTCAGGAACTTTCGGGGGCGGGACTTGTGCGCTGAACATGCTGATTGGTTGTGTTCACGCCGCATTTTGACTGGAGGACTCCACGCAGCATTCTATTTTAACCGGCATTTTTAAAAATCTATTGCGGTTCGTGGCTTCATGCATTAAGAGTTGTCTGTCTGCAAATATGGAATTTAATAAAAAAAAAAAAAAAAAAACCCCAGCTGGACCAACGACGAGGTTCAGGCTTTATTAAGCGTATTTGTGTAACAGGAAATTTTCTGCACGTTCGTCCCAGCCATCTCACGGTCAATGTCCGCAATACATCACAAACACAACTGCAGCACAGTTTGAATCTCCTCCATACTTATTATAATTGTGGCGCTCAAAACTGATTACTGTCCGTCCAGACTGGGAGGAGCCGTCGCGCGCAGTTTATAATCTTCCCGGTACTTTGGACCGCGGTCTAAACGCAGAGAGCAACCGGTCTGGGGCAAAAAAAGTTCCTGGGAAAAAAGTTCCTGGGACAAATTGTTCCGGGTAATTTCGGTGGAAACGCGGCTTATGTTGCTGTCTGGGGTGGCGTGTGTGCGTGTGTGTGTGTCTGGTGTGTGTTGAATCCTCATGTGCCGGATCATGGCTGACACTATGTTGCTGTCTGGGGTGGCGTGTGTGTTAAGTGTTGGATCTGTGTGTCTGTGGCTCTGGTCTGGTCAGATCATTGATTGATTGAGTTTGTCTGGGATCTATTTTAAAATTTGCAGTGGTTTGAACTTTTTTACAGTGTGTCTTAAACCAGTCAGAGTCACTATTAAAATCTAAATTAAGTGACAGACCTTTAAAAAATACATAATTTTAACAACTGCTATGTAAATGAGTTATTTCATATAATGTGAACTGAGAATGATCAGATCCACTGATGTCTTTTCTCTCTGTTCTGACTTCACAGAGATCGCAAAGTGTCTGAAGTCTTGTCAGGTTAGTGTCATTTATTAACTTTTATTTTACATTTGACACGCAACATCAGGAGACTTTTAACTCGTACTACACAATTCTCCAAAAGTGTGAGGATGTGATAGTGTTTAAATGACGTGTTTGCTCTAAACACAGGATTTAGTGAGATCTAGACGACTCAGAAGATCTCAGCAGAACCGGAACACAGCAGAAACACAAGAGATGAAACCTCTGAAGACTGGAGATCAGGAGAAAGCTCAGCCGGATTCAGTGCTGACACAAACATGAGATCAAGGATTATTCCAGATTTATCTCCAACACTTCAATACGTTATCCACAATTGAAACCACATGGATTGTGAAAAGCATCAAATACAAAAATGACACTGGCGGTTTGTTCGTGTGTTGACATTGAGTTCAGTGTAGTGACGTTATTCATTGTTAAAGGAGAACTCCAGCGCAAAATGAACCTTTGGTCTAATTACACATTGTTACCTAGTCAACCGTTATCTGAGATTTGTTTTCATGATTATCGAATGTAAATAGTTTTATCTCTAAAAACAGTTTAGCCTATAACGCTAGTATAACGCTAGTATATTGGGCATAGAGTAATGACAAATAAAAATCGCTTGTTAATACCACTAACAAGGCTCAAAATAGCCCCACACTAACACGGTAGCATAATGAGGGTCCCTACATGCAAACCGAAGCATTGAGAACTTTGACAGTGTCCAGACAGTTTAATAAGAAGATATTTTATACATACAGTCAACTTCACGTATACAAGCAGAAGCCATCTTTGAAAAACAGACTCGATCAGTCGATCGACGAAACGCCGATCTAAATGCGCTGGACCATATAAGATTCTACACAGTTCAGCGCATTTAGATCGGCGTTTCGTTGATCGACTGATAGAGTCTGTTTTTCAAAGATGGCTTCTGCTTGTATACGTGAAGTTGACTGTATGTATAAAATATCTTCTTATTAAACTGTCTGGACACTGTCAAAGTTCTCAATGCTTCGGTTTGCATGTAGGGACCCTCATTATGCTACCGTGTTAGTGTGGGGCTATTTTGAGCCTTGTTAGTGGTATTAACAAGCGATTTTTATTTGTCATTACTCAATGCCCTACTCAAAAAAATAAATTGTTGAATGAACATGATTTAATCGTATCACCCATTATGCATCTAATCAAGATTTGAATATTTTATTTGAACACAATATTGGTTTGTAAATTGAACATGATTGTAATATGTCAATGTAACGTCTTTGCAACTAATTGAATCAACATGTTTGTATTGTGTTAGACTAATCAAATGTATTCTCATTCACTCAAAGCACAGGAAAGCAGAATCACCAAAGGAGAAAATCGCATTTTTAAGTCACCATTATGGAGATCAGTGTGTGTTTTAGTTGGCCTCTTCACCCTTAAATTATTAACTTTAAGTTTTGTTTGACTGCTGTACATAAGTTATAACAGCCAGATGAACAAATAGGAACGGTGATCTGATGGTGTTGGTTGTGTATTAACATAACCATTATTTCACAATCATTTGACCTGAATCACTGAACTCATAGAGTCCAATTTGTGGGTTAGATTTATTTTATTAATTTTAGCTGCATAATATGTTTAGCCTTTTCAAAGAAATTAAAACGATCAAATCAATTAAAAAAAATTTATATAATTTTTTTTCTTTTTTAGGCACACATAGACATCAAGATTTAGCATAGGAATCTCAGCAATGGTGACAAAAAGATCACATCTAATCATAAGCTCATTATTTATTCATGCACCAATGCATGATGGGAGCTATGAATGAGTTTTGATTGGTGCAACCCAGAATGCACTGCAACATGCTTTATAAATGTCGCGATTGTTGAGATTCATACACCGATTCTTGATGTCTGTGTGTGCCTAAAAAAGAAATGTGGACTCTAACTCATAAATTGGACTCTATATGAGTTCAGTGATTCTGGTTAAATGATTGTGAAATAATGGTTATGTTAATACACAACCGACACCATCAGATCACCGTTCCTATTTATTCATCTGGCTGTTATAACTTATGTACAGCAGCCAATCAAAACTTAAAGTTAATCATTTAAGGGTGAAGAGCCCAACTAAAACACACACTGATCTCCATAATGGTGACTTAAAAATGCGATTTTCTCCTTTGGTGATTCTGCTTTCCTGTGCTTTGAGTGAATGAGAATACATTTGATTAGTCTAACACAATACAAACATGTTGATTCAATTAGTTGCAAAGAAGTTGCATTGACATATTACAATCATGTTCAATTTACAAACCAATATTGTGTTCAAATAAAATATTCAAATCTTGATTAGATGCATAATGGGTGATACGATTAAATCATGTTCATTCAACAATTTATTTTTTTGAGTGTGGAGTTCTCCTTTAATATACTTAGTTTTGCACTGTTTTATTGGTTTTGTAAATAGCTGTAAATATATGCAGTGTTTTTATTGTTTAACACTTTTGCTTTGTATGTGATGTGGATTTCAGCTGTAAGCAAAGTTCAGCAGTGTAAATAAATCAGAAAATCTCATATTTAAAGCTTCAGATGGCAGATCAGATCCTCCTTTATGACAATATCTACATTATAAAAGCATCGTGGCATATATAGCCTAGTGTTATTTACATTCAGGAGATTGAGTAAAAAAGACAAATAACATTATCATCATGATTGCAGCACTGGAGTTTGAAGAGTTTTTCTACAATGTTTGAATTATTAAATATTGTTTAAGATCAACGGCTGCTGACTGTGATATTATCAGTCCACTTCAGTTCAGTTGATCTGCTGATATTTCTTCAGTGTTGTGTCTGATCAGAGATCAGTGTTATAATGTTCAGGCCAGTGTTTCCTCCGCTCTGTGTTCATGTAGTAATAGATCCATGTGATGAAGAGAAACATCCTCACCGAGCTGACAGCACCTTTACAGGACATGAAACAGATATTAATGCTCATAATAATATAATAATGCAGCTGATAAACATACTCAATGGACACACAGCTTTCAGAACACCATTTATGGATATTAAAAATGATATTTACACTCTAAAAAAAGCTGGGTTGTTTAAACCCAATCTTTGGTAAAATATGGACAAACCCAAATGTTGGGTTAAAAATGTAATGTAAAAATTTAACCCAACGGCTGGGTTTGTCCATATTTTACCCAAAATTGGGTTGAAATAACCCAGCATGTTTTAGAGTGTACCTGAATGTCTGCAGAGCAGCAGCCAGAAAGCCGTCAGCAAGAGTCCAGAACATTCCCTGAGAGCAAAGATTACGCCGGGGAAATAAATGTGTGTTATTCCTCTTATAATGCGACTGAATCTGGGTTCAAAACTCTGAGTTGCTGTTTCCTTCCTTCCTCTTGCTGGACAATGTCTGTCATTCCTTCTTTATAAAGTTTCCAGCCCAGAATGAGTCCAAGCGTAGAGATGACCGACAAGCACATGCAGATCAGCCGATCTCCTCCACAATAATGACTCTGGAAAGATGATAATTAATACATTCATAACTAGTATATAATCTCTTATGACGGTCAAAACTTGGGGTTTTTATGTGAACAATGCATATGCATAAGTAGTTTTGTGTGAGGACCAGACTGAAGCTCAAGTCTTTATTTACTGAATATATCGTCTTTGCACACTTACGTTCGTTTGTACATAAAGTCTGTATTCATCGTCTCTTGTGTTTTTATTGCATAACATTGTGCTTTATTTCCAGTGTTGTAAATAAATAAAACAAATTAATAACTGTGATTTCTGGCGTGTTTCTACTTCCCTCCACTAGGCAGAATCGCTAAGCTGGATTCACGAAAAACTTCTTCACTTTCTTCTTCCCTGTTGTTTGTTGTTGACAGCAAATTAAAAGAGACAGGGGTAGCTGCAGCTTGGAGTAATGGGCGTGGCAAGAGGTAGAGGCGTGGCAAGAGGTAGGGGCGTAGTAAGAGGTTTCTCATTGGTCAAAGGAGTTTCCTCCTGGCAACTGTGTTGGCCAATCAACAGTAACCATAGTTATACGTAATTTCCTTTAGCTAAAAAAAAGGGGGTCTTCACTGCAATCAAGAGTTTGATGGCTTCTGTTCTATGGACTGCTACTACAGTATGAATCAGTGAAGGAATGAGTTTTGACTTAGAACACAAGCCTTTGATGACATTCTATTGACGTTTCAAAAAAATAATTGTAAAAATGACAACTGAATAAATGTATTTTGTATAAAATGGTGTTTGTTTTGCTTAATTGATTAATGTCACTTAATAGTTTATTAAACTGTTTTTACTTCATTTTATAATTATTTGGTGAGTGTTTGATCAAACATGTATATGCCTTTATACAGCAAAAACATTTGCTGTAGCCTACCATTATTCTAAAAAATAACATTACTTTTAGTTTGTACACTATAAAATCCAATAGCTTTCCTGACTCACATATACTAGTTAACTTTACTCAGTAATATAAAATACATAATTCTTACTAGGTTTTGTTGAGTTACAGTCAATTGTAGGGTGAAAATAACAAGTTACTCAATCATTTCTAGTGACGCTTACTTGAAACAATTCCCACTAAGCAAAATGATATCCAAAACACGTCTTTTCAACGTCTTTGTCACAAAAGTCGGACATTGATAAGACGTCCACTGAGGAGCCAGAATGAAAGTTTTTATGACGTCTTTTTTTGACGTGTTCTGCACGTCCGATTTAGACGTTCACCGAACCTTCGTACAAGATTAAAAACTAGTTCAAATGTGGCCATTGTGGACATATTTTCAACTCATGTATGGTCTCATTTAGACATAATCACTTTGACTATTGCTGTCAGATGATCTTAGTGAGAATTAACAGGGGTTTAGATGTTGATATTTGTTTCATTTGAAGTGTCACCATTGTGGTGATCAGTGTTTGCTTTAGTTGAGCTCTTGGTTCCCTGTCAGAACCAAGAAAACACTGACATGAATAAATTACAGACTCTCCAGATGATCTGAGAAAACGAGACTGGTTTATTAACTAGTTTATTAACATGCGGTTTTCCGGATATGACGATTGCGGCATTATGGGAAACGAAGTTGACACTGTTGCACTCAATCAAACAAACAAAAATACATGTTTAATAAATAATTTGTATTTAATAAAAAAAAACAATATTTTTTTTTTTTAAAGGACTTCAAATGAAACACATTAGAGTTAAACCTCTGCTAATTCTCACTAAAACTTAGACGTCTGACAGAAATAAAGTCAGTCTGGTTAGTAATAAGTGAAGCTGGTAATGCTGTTTGTGGAGTTGTTTATTCCTCCTCTGATGAGATCTTCACAGATTTAATGTCTTCTTTTCTCTTCTGTGGATTTCTTCTAAGGCTGTGACTGAAGTCAGTTGTAGTTCTTGTGTTTCTGCTCGTCTCTTTTTCTGTTCTCTTCTTTCCTTCAGTGATTCTGCTTGTTAACAGGCTTATTAATTATGAGATGACTCCATATTTAATATACACAGGATTTGTGGCTCAGAGGTCCAGTTCTGGTTTATTTCTTTACTCTTGGCTGACATGTATTGGTATGGTCTGCATGTGGGCCGAAACAATGTTGGTATCTGGGAAGAGCTGTCATAACAACCTGTTCCCTGACTTTGGATTTCAGACAAAACAATGTTTGGAAATGTTCTGAAGGAGCAAGAGATCTGGTAAAGTTGCTGGATCTAAACATGTTCAAGATTTTTTATTAAACCCTTGTTAGCATTATTATTGTTGTGAATAGATGTCATTCACGTATGTTCACATTTGCAAAGTGTTTGATGTTCATAGTGAATTTGAATGATTAATTCTTTCTTCTCAACAGAATGAAGTAAAAGAAAAGAGAAGCTGAGAAATCTAGAAATAAAGACCATCAGGTAAAATGGCACATGCACTGTTAAACATTTTAGTGCGAAATTACTTTATATTCCAGGTCAATAATTACTTTCACAGTAATTTCCCTAGGACTTATAACTGCACTAAAAAGTGGTTTCACTGTGAGTTTACAGTATTGGAAAACACAAAAATAACTGTAAACACACAGCATACTGTATTTCTACAGTTCATGTGTACTATGATACCCAGCATGCAGTGCGGCATGAATCGTTTATGCTGTGGAGTTTCTTGATTCTTGTTGGTTTTATCTGTGCGGCTGAACTTACTTTTGGTTCACTTTTAGCAGTTGTTTGCAATCTTCTTCTTTTTAATTATTATTATTTGTTGAGTATCACCATTGTTGTGTTGTGTATGTCAAGTATTAGTGTCTGTGCATCTTAAGGTTATGCTTGAAGGATGTCACATCTTTCAAAGATGAATCTCAAGAGTTGCTTCACTATTGTGAGATATTCATCAACAAACAGTTATGCATTTGAAATAAGATTTTGGAAATTATTCATACTAAAACAAAGTCTTCATATCCATGCTAAGAATAGTTTAAAATATGTATTGATTTCACAGTAAATTTCTGATTACAGTAATTTATTGTAAAATAATAGTCTTTAATTCTGTAAATCCCTGCAGTATATGTGTTGTATTAATACAGTTTGCTTTGAAGTTTAAAACAAATAACATGATAGAATTATCATAATCTCTTTAGATGTGTCCAATGGGAGACACACAGCAAAAAAAAAAAAATAATACTGATGAGCTGCTGAGATATTTAGCTTATGAAGCATTAGAAATATGAGGAAATATAAAAAACAAACAAACAATGAAAGCTGCATCTGTGTGAATGACTGTCGTTCAGCTGAAACAACACACACCCCACTGCAACTCAATGCAGTTTCCTTTCAGAGACAAAGTTTATGTTGCAGATGAAACCGCTTAAACTGTAAAGAATCATTGTCTCATTAAAATTCATCAAATACATTTTATATTTAGGGAGACTCAATTCTTGATTCTTCTAAAAATCGTATGCAGATTCAGATTAGTCCCAATGCAGATGCTTTTCCTTTTTCATAGTGATGTTTTTCCATTTAATCAAAACTGGTTTGTCTGGATTATAAAGTTGCACAGAACTCTGAGTCAAAGAAAATAAAACATGTTTAGACAGATTGTGTTCATGAACCAGATCGCTACAGATCTTCACTTTGACAATCCAGAAAGATGATCATAATTTCAGCTGAACATAAATCTGCTTATCTTTATTCTTGTGGTCGATGTTCCGGTTATATCTGACCGCATGCACAATGTTTTTCTCTTTGAGTTGATTCTAAAAACGAGGCACATAATAATTCATTGTCCAAACACTGCTATGGTGTAAATATGAGTCTCGTCCACAGGTGTTAAAACTAACACTGAAGCAGGATCTACTATCTATACTAGGATCTACTCTTTGTAGTGTTGACTGTTGAGTTATAGGGGTCTGTTCTTTGTACCTCACTTCCATCAGAGATGATTTGACAGATGCCAGATCTTCTGGTCGTGATAAATGATCTCAAGCTAAATTGATGTAAATGTCTGGATTAATTTTTCTGATATTACTGTGTGTTCTTGTGTTCATTGGAAAGATCTATTGATATTTGAAACCATCAGCAATGCAGTGATTGATAATCATGGTTTTTAAAATTTGCATGCATGTTCATAACCCTAAATCAGAAAAAGACACAAAGTCAAGAAGAAAAAATATATATAGATTAACCAGCATTTCAGTCAAGTCAAAAATCTAAATGGGTTAAATTTACCCACAACATAACATGATAACTTCTCTGTTGTCACATCTGCTTTAAAACAGTTTTGTTTTCTATATTTATAATCTAATGCCACATTAATTAAGAACAAATGCACAATTCGATTATTAAACCACAAAATGAATATGTTCGTTAGACAGTGTTTCCTCAAGTTAAATTAAATGATTTATTAAAAAAAAAAAAAACTGACAAAATGAGGAAAGACAGGGACCAGATTGAAGATGTTCCAACATCACAATCACAGATATATGATTATTTTTACTCTAATAATATTATTTACATTATATACAGTTTGTTATTATTGTCAATCTCTAAAGCAACATTTTCATTGTATCGTACCTATTCCACTTTTGCTTTTTTGAAAGAATATTTTATTAGCCTAGGTGTTTCATAATTGTTTTACTGTTTACATTCGTCTTAGGAAGCCTATAGTTTTTTTTAAAGCCAGGTTCCCATTGTGACAACTTGCCCCATTTAAACCTGAAATGAATAATAACAGTCTTCAGGCTTGCTAAAAGTTGTTTTTGGGGCAAGTTTGAGCTGAACTCAGTTGGACATTGACCCGTTCCAGCAGGTTTGGACACCCCAACTCATGTTCATTTCTTGATCTGGTAGTGTGCAGTTTATAATTACACCCTTTGCAGATGCTCTTCATTTTTTTTATAGTGATGTTTTTCCATTTAATCAGAACTGGTTTATCTGGATTTTCTGCTGTTCAACTGAACTCTTTCTCAGTCTTCAACTCTGACGGTCCAGAGAGAGGATCATAATTTCAACTGATCATGGATCTGCTTATGTTCATATGTATGGCTGCAGTTGCAGTTATATCTGATGGTATGTACATTGTTTTTTCTCTCTTTAAACTGATTCTGAAGACAAAGCAAATCATTAATGTCCCAAATCTATGCAGATTTACACTGTCAGAGGTTTGGGCACATTTGGCTGAACTTGTGTTGCTCATGATCTCTAAAGACCTTTTGTTCTTGAATCCTAGAAACAAGTTTTTACCTCTGTATGAATTTCTTCACAAAGCTTAATTCATTTTACCTTTTGTTTTAAAATGTATGATTTGAAGCAGAGAGTGAAGGAAAGTATCAAGATTTAGCAGTCGAGCTTTCATCAGTTTTGTTGGTTGATTCACTTTGGGAGACAACGATGATTTCTATCCACAGCTGTTTTTATAATGTATTTAACTTTTATAATGTACTACTTTCTGTTGCTTAGTTTCCTTTCCTGCATTCCTCATACTCATACGATGTATAGTGTTGTTTGTTGTCATAATGTAGGTCTCAGCAAACATGACCAGCTAACAACTGGGATCTCTTGTGACTCAAAACCCCTTCAAGTCCATTATGAGAGTTAGTTCTTGCTTGTGATAGTCATTCTCTAAAACTGCACATACTGTATGTTGTGGCTTCACAGAAAACAATCTGACCTCTTCGTTTGGTCTTTCGACATCTTCCACTTTAATATTTTTCAGATTTGACTTTTTGCTGTGGTCAAGTAAAGTCAATTTTAGTTGTATAGCGCTTTTCAAAATGCACATTGTTTCAATGCAGCTTTACAGAAATTCATGATATGAAATCTTAAAGCCTAATCATCCACATTTAACAGTTTGGAGCTGGGCAATAGTTTATTTTTTGGCCACAATAAACAATTGAGCAGTTGAGATTTGCTAAACATGTATATGAATAGCTGTGGTGTTTTTTGTTTTTCTCAAGTACATTTCCTGGTGACCTGATTAGACCAGGCATACAACTTTTTTTCTTAAAAAAAAGAAAGTGAAAGCATCTTGTTTGACATACAATGAACACAGTTTGTTTGTCTGATATATTTTAATTTTCATCAGGAATGATTTGGACAGGGACTTGATTTATTTTAGATTTTAAATGCTTGTTCAGTGGAAATGATGATGATGATCTATGTTATTATATATCAATTTAAACTACAAGAAACATCTAGGTTATTCCCTGATTGAGGGAATGGAGATGTTGGGTTGAAAAACCGACACTAGGGGTCGCTCCTGAGTTTCAATAACCACTGACCTATTCAAAAAAGGCCAGTGGAAATGGAGAGGGAAATGGATATTTCACTCCCCGGACATCTGGGTATAAAAGAGGGCCAACATGCTTTACTTGTTCAGGTTTGTGCTGAGGAGCTGAGACAACGTCTCGACTAAGTCAGCAACAGTTCAGGAGGGACACAACGTCTCCATCAGGCAACCAGGGTTACAACATTAACAGAGATATTCCCTTTCTCTTTGTCACTTTTGATGTTGTGTCGAAATACAGACATATTACAAGCTCTAGGAGTGCAGCTGCTGGATGTGTGCCCAGTAACAAGTGCACTTCGCCCCCTCGCAACCTTCCAGCACAGAGGAACCAATGCAAGATAAACAGCCTTTAAACAGCATTTTTCTAATTTAGATTTGGGTCTAATTTCAGCTTTAGCTTACCTGGTTGTTTATGCTGGAAAGCATACACCTTCTCAGAGAAAGGAACACATCAGAGGATAAAGGGGAGGTTAGCATGTGGAAAATACATGAACTTACCAAGGGCACGGATAAGTAGGGAACATTCTCTGTGAAGTGCTCCACACCCTCACAGAACGAAAATATATTTCCATAGATTTATTATCAATATAGCTATTATATGGTGTAAATACTGAAAGATATATTAAATAATGTATTGCGTTAATATATTGCAATATATTAAATAATATATAGTACAAGTAATTGGTGCTTTTCATACTGTACATTGAAACAAATATGTTTTGTGTATTGGTGTGCGTGTGACGTCATCAACGTGAGGGGAAACAAAGTTAGGAGATAAAAGATGACAAGCTAAATCTGGTGTCTGCGTGGTTTGATCCAAGAAAGGTTACAACATTGGCGACGAGGATGGTGCAACAAAGACTCACACGTTAGTTAAATCTGAGTCGTGCCCCACTCTAGTGTATTTCAGCTAAAAAAAAGTTTAGCCTCGAGATAGCGCATTAAATATGGTTCCCAAGTTCGACAGCTACAGCGATCCATTCACGTTTAGATGGCCAAATGCCGACGGATTACACGGTTTGATCCTGACAGACGATCATTGATCACGAAACTTCTTTACATCATGCCGGGACAGACGTGCAGGATATTTTCTCCATACTCGCTGACACAGAAGGGCCAACAGAACAAACTACGCGCAGGCATTAACAGCACTGAACGCATTTGTGCCTCAGAGCGTTGATACATAATAACAAAGCGTAACAAAGCAAACACGGCGTTTGCAAGACAGACGTTTTATCAGCGAAAAACGGGACAGACTGTGCAACAGTGTACCGCATGTTTAAGGCAAGCAGCAAAAGATTGTGATTTTGGAGCTGATAAAGACAATCGAATAAGGGATGCTGTTTTGAGTCGGCGCAACTCCGAATACGTGTAGGCCTATGCCAGATATCCAGAAATTATTAGCCGTATTTCCACTGTCTGGCCATGTGAGAGCGTGGGCTATAATCAGTTCAAAGGCCCAGAATGTGTTACACGTTCCTCTAACGTCAAGAAAACATTTTCACATTCCCGGAACTAACACTGAACGTTTGGAGAACGTTCTTATAACAAAAGTCTGTTAGCTGGGCTGACACAGACGAAAATAAAGGCTATCATTCAAAGCTCAGCTTTAGGAGGGGAAGAAATAGGGCAGGATAAGGAGACTGAGAGAAAAAGACTGATAGACTGGAGAGAGCAGGTATTGACAAATTATTGAATGCCCACTTTTAAAGCTTTTTCTTATCCATTTTTTTGGCCTTTAAAAGTCTTAAATTGCACATATGTAGGGTCGAAAAATAAAAATGTTCTCGGGGGAGCATGCCCCCCCCAAACTACTTCACATTTGAATACCCGTGTCTGTGGGAGGGGTGGTAGTGTGGGCTGGTGTGCATGGCTACACTATGGTGACACAAGTTGTCCCAAAAAGTATTGCTATATAATGATACTCATATGTTGTCCCACGGTGAGTCATTTTTCCTTGTTGCACCTACACAAAATGGGTTCACCCACCTGCCAAATCCCACTTTAATCACTGATTATGATGACTATTGACTATAGGCATGTTTCATATTAATTGTTCTAAGAACCTCAAAGCATGTTTACATTTTTGTGTAATTTGTGCTACCATAATGATGTTTGTAGCGTAAGTAGGGCCCAAACATAAACTCAAGCCCAGGGGCCCCCAGCACCCTATGTCCTGCCCTGGTCAGAGGTGTTTGGGGGTCTCAAGAGCGACTCCTTGTGTTGGTATTCCGTCACAACGTCAAAGTGAAAGACAGAAAGGGAACTACAAAGAAATCTTTATTTAATTTATCTCTGTTTGTTTCAGGGTTCACTGTGCACGGTCCCTCTGGTCTTGTGGTTGCTTCTCTGGGATCTTCAGTGGTTTTGCCCTGTTATGTTGATGAACCTTTACCAGTGAAGAGTCTGGAGGTGGAGTGGAGAAGAACAGACTCAGAGACTCTGGTTCATCTGTTTCAAGATGGTGCGAGTCGATCAGAGGTACAGCAGCAGGAATATCAGGATAGAGCTAATTTCTTTACTGATCAGATTCAACATGGAAACTTCTCCCTCCGTCTGGACAATCTGAGAGCAGAAGATGAGGGTCAATACACATGTAAAGTTTACAGTCAGCAGGATTCTGGAGAGACTGAGGTTCAAATAAAAGTTGATAATGTTGGTGAGTGTGGATCACATTAGTGCCTTTCTTTTATATGATTTTACAGAAAATAATTACTGAATTTACGTCTCACTTTGTGATATTAACACTGTTTGTTCTTTCAGAGCGTCTGCTGGTATCAGGATCGAGTCGCTCCATATCTGCATCTGTGGGTGAGGACGTCACTCTGAACTGCTCTGTAGACTCTCACATCACACCTGAAGACATTGAAGAGGTCTCATGGAGGAAAACAGATGAAGATGTAGAGATTCTGGTTCTGTTCTACCAAAACAACAAGGCTTTTCCAGATTCATCAGGTGAACAATACAGAGACAGAGTTGAGTTCTTCACTGATGAAATCCCCAAAGGAAACTTCTCTCTCAGACTGAAGAGTGTCAGAACTGAAGACAAAGGAGTTTACATGTGTCAAGTGTTTGCTGGAGGACTTTCAGCCAATGCAACTGTAGTACTGGAGCAACTGGGTGAGTTTTAATGGATCAATAAACAATACACAAAAGTTAAGTTTATTAACATTTACAATGAGTTTGATTAACAATCAGTTATTTATATGATCTAAGTCTGAACGATTTTTACTGGATGTGTTAATGCTCAGAGGTGTAAAGTCCAGATTCAGAAAGTAAAAGTCCTCAGTATTTTGTTCCACTCACCTGGATTTGCTAATTAGCGCAGTTTTTCAGCTTTTCAGCTTTTTTTTGTGAAATCAGCTGGCTGAGTTCATGGATGGAATAAACATAGGACTTTTTTTTTCTTCAATTTTTTTTTTTTTTGTGTGTGTGTGTGTGTGTGTGAATACATATTTGCACAAATAAACAATATACTTTTTTATGGTAATAGAGAAGGACATTTACCCCATAACCCCTGTGTTCAGAAACTGATGTCTGTGTTTCACAGGTTTCTCTGCTTTACAAATAATGGTGTTGATTCTCTCGATCGCTGCATCTGGATCTGCACTTCTGCTCTGCTGTCTGATCTACTGCAGATCACAATATGGTAACAGCATTTGTATTTGTTGTAGTCCATTTGGGACTTGAAGATTAAGAGAAAGTAGAGAAGACAGGAGATATAATAATGATAAAATAGCCTAAACAGAATACTTTGGAGAGAGTTAATGGTTCAGTGAGGCGTCAAGTCATCTTCATTTGTATAGCGTTTTTAACAATGTACACAGCAAAATCCTAAATTAACACTGCTCAGTGTTTATATGAGTCTACACTCGGAGAGTGTTAAATGAACACTGAAGCAGTGTTAAAGTTAATGAGATAATTAAGTGATTAATTGAGTTATGATTGAGCATTATTGAAGACACCTGATGTTAACAAGCAGAATCACTGAAGGGGAAAATTGTAAATGTTATGTCACCATTGTGGAGATCAGTTTGTGTTTTAGTTGGGCTCTTGACCCTTAAACCATTAACTTTAGATTTTGTTAGGCTGCTGTACATGAGTTATAACAGCCAGATGAACAAAGAGAAAAGGTGATATGATGGTGATGGTTGTGTTTTAACATCATCATTATTTCACAAACATTTGACCTGAATCACATGAGTCATGTAGAGCCCAATTACTGAGCTACTTTTACTTTATTGATTATAGCAGCGCTGTCCTTGAAAAGTACAATATTTGTAGTTTTACGATGTAATCCAAATACTTTCTTAAAATTTAATCACATAAAAAACTGGGTTTTTTTTTAAACACAGACATCAAGAAGCAGCCTCAGTCTAACTTGCAATATAGTCTATGAGCAAATTTTAGACTTGTCTAACATTATAGAGCGGTCTAAAATAGTTTTGTGAAACCGGCCCCTGATCTAGAATTCTGGATTTAAATAATGTAGCCCTGCAATATTTTTTTTAATAAATTTGAATGAATTAACCAAAGAGAGCGAGTGAGAGACCGCATATGCGTGGGAGTGAGTATAGGCTAATCTACAGCGATTACAGCGAAGTTACCTCAATTGCTGAGAAACATAAGGTTTCAGTAACAAAGCTGTTTTATAAAGTTTATAAAGTCACGTTCAGAGGTTGGAAACCAGCTCCTGAATGTTTCTGTTTGTGCAATTTCTTTTCTTTACAAAGATAAATGTAAAGTTCTCACCTCAATAAAAAGCTGTGAGTGAGCGCACACAGGCACGTCTGCCTCATAATGCAACATTAAAAAGCTATCTCTGTGAATAAACGTGTCGTCCTCGCCTTATGGTGGCTTGTAATTCGAAGGGGAATCGGATATGCGTGTTTAGACGTAGGTCGGATGTGCAGATATCGGATATGTATCTGATTTAAAACCACATTTGGAAGTGGCTCAGATCGGATGCGAAAAAAAACAGATTTTGTGCGTATTTTTGTGTTTACACATGCAAAAAAATCCGATTTGTGTCGGATGCGAGTAAAAAAATCTGATTTTTTGTGCCAGTGTAAACGCAGCCTTAGTTCTTGGACAAACATAGATAAGTATAAAGTAAAGTAATAGATTCCGAGACTCGCCGACTCTATATAGCCAGTATGACATCATCTAGCGATATTTAGCCAGTTTTAGCTACTCTTGCCAAAGCATTTGGCAACATTGTTAATAGCTTCAATTTCTTCTGTTCCTCTGTTATTGCTTGTGTGTGTATAGAAAGTTTGTGTTATTTAATAAATATATTTTAATTCACTTTTATTTTTATTTTGAATCCTGATTGTCTTCCCCAGGTGAAAAAAAGTGCACTAAAATACATTTTATTTAAGTGCACTTAGTACACTTCCATAATACACTTCCGTAATGTACTTAAAGTGCTCTATTTTCGACCCACTTATTTTGCATTTAATATACTAAAAGCTTATCTTAAGTACTGCTTAATATAAACTTAAGATCATCTTAGTGTACTAAATTGTGCTTTTTTGGGACACATTGAAGTTGAACTAAAGTGTATTTTAAATATACTATTTCATATTTTAAAAAATTGTATTTCGTTAACACTTTAAATGCAATTGAAACCATCTTTAAATACATTAATAAACTATTTATATAATAATAATAATAATATATAATTATATAAAAATTATACTTAAAATGTATTCCTAGTTTTTTAAAAAAATGGACTAAAATACATTTTAAGTGCACTTAGTACACTTCTATAATACACTTCCGTAATGTACTTAAAGTGCTCTATTTTCGACCCACTTATTTTGCACTTAATATACTAAAAGCTTATCTTAAGAACTGCTTAATATAAACTTAAGATCATCTTAGTGTACTAAATTGTGCTTTTTTGGGACAAATTGAAGATGAACTAAAGTGTATTTTTAATATACTATTTCATATTTTTAAAATTTTTATTTCGTTACCACTTTAAGTATAATTGAAACCATCTTTAAATACAATAATAAACTATTTAAATTATAATAATAATAATATGTAATTATATAAAAATTATACTTATAATGTATTCCTAGATTTAAAAAAATTGACTAAAATACATTTTAAGTTCACTTAGTAAACTTCTATAATACACTTCCATAATGTACTTAAAGTGCTCTATTTTCGACCCACTTATTTTGCACTTAATATACTAAAAGCTTATCTTAAGTACTGCTTAATATAAACTTAAGATCATCTTAGTGTACTAAATTGTGCTTTTTTGGGACACATTGAAGATGAACTTAAATATGCTTTTAACATACTATTTCAGCTTTATTTTATCTTTAGATTAAATCTTTAATACATTTTTAAATACACTTATAAATTATTTAAAATATACGAATATATCAACTTTGCTATTTTTATACAGACTTAAGATGAACTTAAACATGATTTTAAAAAAAAATTATTCAGCTATAATCCCCCCCCCCCTACACTGTAAAAAATAAAACATAGATTTTATTTATATTTAATTAATTAAAATGAGGCAACAGATTACAAGCAATATTATTAATTAAATTTAACAAATTAGAATTGAGTAATAATTAATCAAATTAATTCCTTAAATGTTAACCATTTAAAATGAGTAAAATTTACAAAATATATGTTATTGCTAACATTGAAGACACCTGATGTTAACAAGCAGAATCACTGAAGGAGAAAACCATAATTAAAGTCACCATTATGGAGATGAGTGTGTGTTTTAGTTGGGCTCTTGACCCTTAAATTAATAACTTTAAGTTTTGTTTGGCTGCTGTACATGAGTTATAACAGCCAGAAGAACAAATAGAAACGTTGATCTGATGGTGTTGGTTGTGTTTCACAATTTCACAATCATTGACTTGAATCACTGATCTCATTTAGAGTCCAATTTATGAGTTAGATTTATTTTATTAATTCTAGCTGCAAAATATGAATAGCCTTTTCAATGAAATCCAAATGATCAAATCAATAATAATAATAAAAAATATATGTGTGGTTTTTTTTTTAGGCACACACAGACATCATGATTTAGCGTATGAATCTCAGCAATGGTGACAACCTCTGATCATAAGCTCATTATTTATTCATGCAGCAATGCATGATGGGAGCCATGAATGAGTTTTGATTGGTGCAACCCAGAATGCACTGCAACATGCTTTATAAATGTCACCATTGTTGAGATGCACAGGCAGATTCATGATGTCTGTTTGTTTGTTTTTTGTACAAGAGAAACTTTTTAGAAATTATTTGAATTACATTGTAAAAGTTAAGAATTTTATGGTGTACAAGGCCAGTACTTCTATAGTTAATAAAGTTAACTTAAGTCACAAATTGTGCTCCATTTGAGTTCAGTGATTCAGGTCAAATGATTGCGAAATAATGATTATGTTAAAACACAACCAACACCATCAGATCACCGTTTGTTCATCTGGCTGTTATAACTCATGTACAGCAGCCAAACAAAAACTTAAAGTTAATAATTTAAGGGTGAAGAGCCCAACTAAAACACACACTCATCTCCATAATGGTGACTTTAATTATGGTTTTCTCCTTCAGTGATTCTGCTTGTTAACATCAGGTGTCTTCAATGTTGGCAATAACATATATTTTGTAAATTTTACTCATTTTAAATGGTTAACATTTAAGGAATTAATTTGATTAATTATTACTCAATTCTAATTTGTTAAATTTAATTAATAATATTGCTTGTAATCTGTTGCCTCATTTTTATTAATTAAATATAAATAAAATCTATGTTTTATTTTTTACACTGTAAAAAATAAAACATAGATTATATTTATATTTAATTAATTAAAATGAGGCAACAGATTACAAGCAATATTATTAATTAAATTTAACAAATTAAAATTGAGTAATAATTAATCAAATTAATTCCTTAAATGTTACACTGTAAAAAATAAAACATAGATTTTATTTATATTTAATTAATAAAAATGAGGCAACAGATTACAAGCAATATTATTAATTAAATTTAACAAATTAGAATTGAGTAATAATTAATCAAATTAATTCCTTAAATGTTCACTGTACACTGTAAAAAATAAAACATAGATTTTATTTATATTTAATTAATTAAAATGAGGCAACAGATTACAAGCAATATTATTAATTAAATTTAACAAATTAGAATTGAGTAATAATTAATCAAATTAATTCCTTAAATGTTAACTATTTAAAATGAGTAAAATTTACAAAATATATGTTATTGCCAACATTGAAGACACCTGATGTTAACAAGCAGAATCACTGAAGGAGAAAACCATAATTAAAGTCACCATTATGGAGATGAGTGTGTGTTTTAGTTGGGCTCTTCACCCTTAAATTATTAACTTTAAGTTTTTGTTTGGCTGCTGTTCATGAGTTATAACAGCCAGATGAACCAACGGTGATCTGATGGTGATGGTTGTGTTTTAACATAATCAATATTTCACAATCATTTGACCTGAATCACTGAACTCAAATGTCCAATTTGTGACTCAAGTTACCTTTATTAACTATAGAAGTACTGGCCTTGTACACCATAATATTTTTAACTTTTACAATGTAATTCAAATAATTTCTAAAGAGTTTCTCTTGTACAAAATACAAACAAACAGACATCATGAATCAGCCTGTGCATCTCAACAATGGTGACATTTATAAAGCATGTTGTAGTGCATTCTGGTTTGCACCAATCACAACTCATTCATGGCTCCCATCATGTATTGCTGCATGAATAAATAATGAGCTTATGATCAGAGGTTGTCACCATTGCTGAGATTCATACGCTAAATCTTGATGTCTGTGTGCGCCTAAAAAAAAAAACACATATATTTTTTATTATTATTAATTTGATCATTTGGATTTCATTGAAAAGGATAATAATATTATGCAGCTAGAATTAATAAAATAAATTTAACTCATAAATTGGACTCTACATGAGATCAGTGATTCAAGTCAATTGATTGTGAAATTATGAAACACAACCAACACCATCAGATCAACATTTATTTTTGTTCTTCTGCTGTTATAACTCATGTTCAGCAGTCAAACAAAACTTAAAGTTATTATTTTAAGGGTCAAGAGCCCAACTAAAACACACACTCATCTCCATAATGGAGACTTTAATTATGGTTTTCTCCTTCAGTGATTCTGCTTGTTAACATCAGGTGTCTTCAATGTTGGCAATAACATATATTTTGTAAATTTTACTCATTTTAAATGGTTAACATTTAAGGAATTAATTAGATTAATTATTACTCAATTCTAAATTGTTAAATTCAATTAATAATATTGCTTGTAATCTGTTGCCTGTTGATTAGATAGTGTATTAATTTTTACAGTGTGGTGGCCCCACATGGGTTTGCCCAGATGAAATGAACCCTGCTCAGTGTGCACACTACAGGCTGTTAAATGTAACACATATCAGTGTTGGTGTTAATGAGATAATTAAGTGATTGAATAATGATTGAGCATTATTGATGAACACCTGCTGTTAACAAGCAGAATCACTGAAGGAAAGAGAAACACAAGAACTACTTCCAGCCACAGCCTTAGATGAAATCAACTGAAGAGAAAATACACTAAATCTCTCAGGATCTGATTAAACAACTCCACAAACAGCATTACCAGCTTCACTTATTACTAACCAGGTTGACTTTATTTCTGGTAGACGTCTACATAAGTTCTTATTGAGATTTAACAGAGGTTGATGATTTATTGAAAATAATAGTTTGGTTTGATGCCACCATTATGGTGAACAGGCTCAGGCACAGGCTCTACTCTTCAGCACAATGGTGACCCAAAAAACTAAATTTTACAGTAAACTACTAAACCTGTTTTATAACTTACAGTTTATTACTGTTAAAATACTTTTCGTGGGTGTGTCTTTTTATCTTACACTGTTAACCCTTTCAACCCCACAAGAACATTCGCACTACAAAGAGTAAAAAGTAACATTGACAGTGTTGTGTGAGATAATTAAGGGAAAATGTAAGTGATTGTTGAGCATTAGTGATGAACACCTGCTGTTAACAAGCAGAATCACTGAAGGAAAGAGGAACACAAGAACAGAAAATAGAGAAACACAAGAACTACAACTGACTTCCAGCCATAACACATTATTACACATATTATTAACCAGTTTGACTTTATTTCTGTCATACATCTACTGAAGTTGTTATTGAGATGTTTAATTGAAAATGTTTGAAGTTACCATTATAGAGATCAGTGTTTGCTTTAGTTAGGTTGCTGATGCCAACACATTAATTAAGCTGTTGCTGCTTGAGCTGTGTTATTGCAAGTCACACTTGTGCACACGCACAGTTTGTGAATGATTGCGGTTATATTCATTATCATGACAAAGTCAAGTTATAGCCATTCACTAAGGAGTTAATTCTCACTCATTCAGAGTTTAATTGTTAATTAAAAGTGTTAGGTTACCACCACTGTATAACAACAGCAACAATGACTAATTTATTTTTGACACATGCATAACCAAAAAGAAAAGAGCTAGGCAGTTTTGTTGAAACACAGAGATATCACAAATTAGAACATGCATCTCAACAATGGTGGGAATATATTTTTTTTAAATGATTATGCATGCAGCAGAGCATGCTGGGAGTTTTATACTATACTGGTACCCAGCATGCATTGTGATATTAAACTTTTGATTGTCACCATTGTTGAGATTCATATGATGATTGTTGATGTCTGTCTGTGCCTGAGTGAAGCAGGATTTAATAAAATTTTAATGCACTATATGATTTCAAAATTCTTCAGTTGACCTGATTAAAGAAAATTATTGGATTTCATGTTGTAGATTATCAGATATGTGGTATTAAATCCATAAATTCAAAGCTTACATAAAAAAAGAGCAAAAATTCATCACAAATCCAAAAACACCTGATCAACTTCCCCTTGACTTTTTCTTGCTGTAACAAATGTGCTTTATACACTCACTATTTTAGCAGCCAGAGAGAGATGAATGGACAAAGTTTTTTTAATCAAGGTACAAGAGACCAAATAAAGCAAATACTGATCTCCATCATGGTGACAACAAACTTTATTATTAACTAAATCCCTGTTCATTCTCAACAAGAACTTGAAATAAATAATGTTAAACTGGTTTCACACTCAGTGTGGCTGGAAGTCAGTTGTAGTTCTTGTGTTTCTCTTTTTCTGTTCTTGTTTCTCTGTCCTTCAGTGATTCTGCTTATCAGGTGTTCATCAGTGTCTCAATTCACTCACTTCTTTTCATTCAAGTGGACTATATTAGTGAACTAATGTAGGGAATAGTGAATGAGGGTATAGTGTGTGATTGGGAACACAGCCTCTGAGTGTCGACTTTGAGCGCTGTTAATTCACAGTATATTCCTGTAGGTATATTCCTGTATATTACTGTTTTAATGGAAAATGGTATGATATTGTAAGAATTTGGGCTTTTTCTACAGTAAGGGCTAACAGTGTACAGAAGCAAAATAACCAAAACACACAATGACACTGACCAATCAAATAAGGTAAACAATGGGATAAAAATGTTAAACTATTTACGTTTTGCCCCCAAACACATACTCAATTTTTCCTGCTCTCTCCCATACAAACATACACACACCCACCTATGTACAGCAGCCAAACAAAAACTTAAAGTTATTAATTTAAGGGTGAAGACACCAACTAAAACACACACTCATCTCCATAATGGTGACTTTAATTATGGTTTTCTCCTTCAGTGATTCTGCTTGTTAACATCAGGTGTCTTCAATGTTGGCAATAACATATATTTTGTAAATTTTACTCATTTTAAAAGGTTAACATTTAATGAATTAATTTGATTAATTATTACTCAATTCTAATTTGTTAAATTGAATTAATAATATTGCTTGTAATCTGTTGCCTCATTTTTATTAATTAAATGTAAATAAAATCTATGTTTTATTTTTCACTGTAAAAAATAAAACATAGATTTTATTTATATTTAATTAATAAAAATGAGGCAACAGATTACAAGCAATATTATTAATTCAATTTAACAAATTAGAATTGAGTAATAATTAATCAAATTAATTCCTTAAATGTTAACCATTTAAAATGAGTAAAATTTACAAAATATATGTTATTGCCAACATTGAAGACACCTGATGTTAACAAGCAGAATCACTAAAGGAGAAAACCATAATTAAAGTCACCATTATGGAGATCGGTGTGTGTTTTAGTTGGGCTCTTCACCCTTAAATTAATAACTTTAAGTTTTGTTTGGCTGCTGTACATGAGTTATATCAGCCAGATGAACAAATAGAAACGTTGATCTGATGGTGTTGGTTGTGTTTCATAATTTCACAATTATTTGACTTGAATCACTGATCTCATGTAGAGTCCAATTTATGAGTTAAATTTATTTTATTAATTCTAGCTGCATAATATTATTAGCCTTTTCATTGAACTCCAAATGATCAAATCAATAATAATAAAAAATATTTGTGTGTTTTTTTTTTTGGCGCACACAGACATCAAGATTTAGCGTATGAATCTCAGCAATGGTGACAACCTCTGATCATAAGCTCATTATTTATTCATGCAGCAATACATGATGGGAGCCATGAATGAGTTGTGATTGGTGCAACCCAGAATGCACTGCAACATGCTTTATAAATGTCACCATTGTTGAGATTCACAGGCTGATTCATGATGTCTGTTTTTTTGTTTTTTTTTGTACAAGAGAAACTTTTTAGAAATTATTTGGATTACATTGTAAAAGTTAAAAATATTATGGTGTACAAGGCCAGTACTTCTATAGTTAATAAAGTTAACTTAAATCACAAATTAGACTCCATTTGAGTTCAGTGATTCAGGTCAAATGATTGTGAAATAATGATTATGTTAAAACACAACCAACACCATAAGATCACCATTTGTTCATCTGGCTGTTATGACTCATGTACAGCAGCCAAACAAAAACTTAAAGTTAATAATATAAGGATGAAGAGCCCAACTAAAACACACACTGATCTCCATAATGGTGACTTTAATTATGGTTTTCTCCTTCAGTGATTCTGCTTGTTAACATCAGGTGTCTTCAATGTTGGCAATAACATATATTTTGTAAATTTTACTCATTTTAAATGGTTAACATTTAATGAATTAATTTGATTAATCATTACTCAATTCTAATTTGTTAAATTTAATTAATACTATTGCTTGTAATCTGTTGCCTCATTTTTATTAATTAAATATAAATAAAATCTATGTTTTATTTTTTACAGTGTATGTTTATTTGCTTTTTTTATTAATTTTCTAGTTTAACAAATTAAAAATATATCATTTGACAAAAATGTAACTTACTTAGTACATTGAACTTAAATATACTATGTGTAATAACTGCAAAGTAATTGATATTACAATACATTTTAAGTTAAATTAACTTGAATTTCTTAAGTAAAGATTACTTAACTATTTTAGGGCAACCAGTTTGCTCACATTTTTTTAAGTAGATTCAACTTGTCCGGGCTAACAGTGTGGCTGTGAATGAACTGAAAGCAAAAGCAATGAGAGTCTTCTACATGATTAAAAATACTATTCGACATGAAATTCCAATTCAAACCTGGCTAAAATTCCTAAAAGCAATAATTGAACCAATTGCTCTGTATGGCAGCGAGATCTGGGGACCTCTAAAAACCCAAGATTTCTCAAAATGGGAAAAAGAGAAAATCGAAACTCTGCATACCCAAATTTGTAAAAGCATCCTAAAAGTAAACAGAGCGACACCAAACAACTCGTGCAGAGCTGAATTAGGACAATACCCCCTATTGATCAATATCCAAAAAAGAGCTGTGAAGTTCTACCAGCACCTGAAGTGCAGTGACCCGAGCTCATACCAGCTGCGGCCCTGCGGTGTCAGGAGCAGAACCGGCACCGGAGCGCAGTGACCCGAGCTCATACCAGGCTGAGGCCCTGCGGTGTCAGGAGCAGAACCGGCACCGGAGCGCAGTGACCCGAGCTCATACCAGGCTGAGGCCCTGCGGTGTCAGGAGCAGAACCGGCACCTGAGCGCTCTCTCACAGCTGATGCTGAAGCTACAGCCAGACCAGCACAGCACGATCTGGCCCAACCAAATTATAAAATTACAAAAACTAAATTACATTACCTATTGGAAAGATGCTACTAAATCACAAGAGAAGATGAAACTCTATTTAAACTTGAAAAGAGATTATAAACCAGCAGAATACCTGAGCTGTGTGAAAGAGCATAAAGTGAGAAAGACCCTAACCAGATACAGGCTGAGTGACCACGGTCTGGCTGTAGACAGAGGACGGCACAGGCAGAGATGGCAGCCGCGAGAGCAGAGACTGTGTTCACTTTGCTCTCAGAGAGAGGTGGAGACAGAAGAACACTTCCTCATACACTGTGATCACTATCACAGCATTAGATCGGACTATTTCTCTAGATTCCAACAACTAGAACCAAATTTTATGACATTAAATTCAGATAAATTAAATCATATTTTGGGAGAAAACTCTAGCTCAATCACAACAGCAGCAAAGTATGTAACAGCCTGCCACAAACTACGAGAGTCAACCAGTGGACAAAACTAAAGTCTGAATGTTGGTACAAATGTAAAAAAGTGTTTTTTTAATTTATTTATTTTTTTATGTATATATATATATTCAATTCAATTCAATTCAAGTTTATTTGTATAGCGCTTTTCACAATACACATTGTTTCAAAGCAGCTTTACAGAAAATGCATTTCAAAAATATACATACAAAAATACAGTTAGTTAATCATGAAATTTAGGGCATAACATATCGCCGGCGTTGGGTCGTCTCTTCACAGGCGTCGAGTCGTCTCATCACAGGCGTTGGGGCATCTGAAGTCTCCATGAGAGGCTGGATACTAACTGGAGCTGACGAACTCTATTTGAGTTATCTCGGGACAGGCGTCCCGAGATAACAACAAAAAAGGCAGATGGGAAATAATTAGCGTAGCTGCTGTTCATAATATGAATGCATTTGATCTGATTTAACTGTAGTATAAAAGGTATGAGATGCATCATGTGAATGCTTGGCTAAAGAGATGCGTCTTTAATCTAGTTTTAAACTGGTAGAGCGAGTCTGAGCCTCGGACAATATCAGGAAGGCTATTCCAGAGTTTAGGAGCTAGATGTGAAAACGCCCTCCCTCCTTTAGTGGACTTAGATATCCTAGGTACGACCAGAAGCCTCGAATTTAGTGATCTTAAAGAGCGCGATGGATTATATGGCGATAGAAGATCTCTTAAATACACAGGAGCTAAACCATTTAGGGCTTTATAGGTCAGTAACAATACTTTGTAATTGATACGGAACTTAATAGGTAACCAGTGTAGAGATGATAAAATTGGTGTTATATGATCATATTTTCTTGACCTAGTAAGAACTCTAGCGGCTGCATTTTGGACTAACTGTAGCTTGTTTATTGAGGATGCAGGACAACCAGCTAATAGAGCATTACAGTAATCTAGTCTCGAGGTCATGAATGCATGAACTAACTTTTCTGCATCAGAAACTGATAGCATGTTACGTAGCTTAGCAATGTTTCTAAGGTGGAAAAAGGCTGTTCTTGTGACATTTGAAATATGATTTTCAAAAGACAAGTTGCGGTCTAGTATAACACCCAGGTCTTTTACTGTAGCGGATAAAGTAACAGGACGTCCATCTAGATTAAGGTTGTATTGTAAGAGGTTTTGTGGGCAGTTTTTTGGACCAATCAGTAATACCTCCGTTTTATCTGAATTTAATAGAAGAAAATTACACGTCATCCAATATTTTATATCTTTAACACACTCTGTCATTTTAGATAATTTAGTGTTATCATCTGGTCTAGATGAAATATATAATTGAGTGTCATCAGCATAACAGTGGAAACTTATTCCATGTTTTCTTATAATATTACCAAGTGGCAGCATATAAATTGAGAATAGCAGGGGGCCTAATACAGATCCTTGCGGCACTCCATAATTTACTGACGTTATCTTTGATTTTTCCCCATTTAAATGGACAAAATGGTAACGGTCTGATAGGTACGATCTAAACCAGCTTAATGCCTGTCCCTGAACACCAGTGTAATTTTGAAGTCGATCTAAGAGTATTTTATGATCTATAGTGTCAAACGCAGCGCTAAGATCGAGTAAAACTAGTATTGAGATACAGCCTTGGTCAGAAGCTAAAAGTAAATCATTTGTAATTTTAACCAGCGCAGTTTCTGTGCTATGATGTGGCCTGAATCCAGACTGAAACTTTTCATAGATATCGTTTTCTTGCAAGAAAGAGCACAATTGAGCGGACACAACTTTTTCTAGTATTTTAGACATAAATGGAAGATTTGAAATGGGTCTGTAATTTGCTAGGTTATTTGGATCTAATTGTGGTTTCTTAATAAGAGGTTTTATAACTGCTAGCTTGAATGTTTTTGGAACATGTCCTAAAGATAAAGACGAGTTAATAATATTGAGAAGAGGCTCTTCCACTACAGGTAACACTTCTTTCAGTAGTTTAGTGGGTATTGGATCTAATAAACATGTTGTTGGTTTAGATGCAGTGATAAGTTTATTTAGCTCTTCCTGTCCTATAGTTGTAAAGCGCTGTAGTTGTTCTTGAGGGGCGATAATTGAGGCTGAATCATAAGACGCTGTCAAAGATTGTACATTTACAATTGTGTTTCTGATGCTTTCTATTTTCTCAGTGAAGAAATTCATGAAATCATTACTATTAAAATGTAACGGAATATTTTGTTCAGGTGATGTCTGTTTATTTGTTAATCTAGCCACAGTGTTAAATAAAAACCTTGGATTGTTTTGGTTATTTTCTATTAGTTTGCGGAGATGCTCAGCCCTGGCTGCTTTTAGAGCCTTTTTATAACGTGACATACTGTCTTTCCACGCGATTCTAAAGACCTCTAAATTAGTTTGTTTCCATTTGCGCTCTAAGTTACGAGTTTCTCTCTTGATAACATGCGTAGCACTGTTGTACCATGGTGCTTTAGTTTTCTCTCTAACCTTTTTTAGTCTAATTGGTGCAACAGTTTCTAATGTACTAGAGAAAATGGTGCTCATACTGCTAGTCATTTCCTCTAGCTCATCTGTTTGTTTGGGTTCACTGAGGAGCGGAGATAGATCAGGTAAGCTATTCAAGAATCTATCTATAGTGGTTGGAAGGATTGTTCTGCCTGGTCGATAACGTGGCGCAACATGACACATTTCAGCCGTACGTAGTATGCAAGTTACCATGTAATGATCAGTGACATCATCACTTTGCGGTATAATATCTATATCGGTTGGATCGGTTCCATATGATATAATTAAATCTAGAGTATGATTAAGACGATGAGTGGGACCACTAACGTTTTGCTTGACCCCAAAGGAGTTTAATAAATCTGTAAACGCAGCTCCTAACGCATCATTTGTGTTATCAACGTGTATGTTGAAATCTCCAACAATTATTGCCTTATCGACATTGACCAATAGATCTGAGAGAAAATCTGCAAACTCTTTTAGGAAATCAGCGTAAGGCCCTGGCGGTCTATATACGGTAGCCAAGGCTAGAGATAATAGGGATTTCTTTCTTACATCTAGGAGCGTGACATTTAGAACAAGTACTTCAAACGAATTAAACCTGTGACCTGTTTTCTGAGTAACATTAAGAATATCTCTATAGATTGTTGCAACACCGCCGCCACGACCAATCAGACGGGGCTCATGCTTATAACCGTATCCTGGTGGAGTGGACTCATTAAGACCGAAATAATCATTTGGTTTAAGCCAGGTTTCAGTAAGGCAGAGTACATCAAAGCTATTATCAGTGACCATTTCATTTACAATAACCGCCTTAGGTGTAAGCGATCTAATGTTTAGAAGACCTAGCTTTAGAAATTGTTTTTGTTCACTAATATTGAGATTTTCTGGTTTAATCACAATTAGATTTTTCTTAGATCCTACAGTAGATTTATTGTTTGGCCTCACTAAACGAGGAATAGACACTGTTTCTATATAGTGTTCTACACTGGTACTTATATCAATTAATTTGGGACAGCAAAGAATGTGATTTGGACTTTGACTTACTAGTCATATGGTGTGTAACGTCTTGGAGATGTTGTCCGACAGAACAGCCGCTCCGATTCTGCTGGGGTGCAGGCCATCAGCACGGTAGAGCCTAGGTCGCTCCCAAAACAGATTCCAATTATTTACAAAGAGCAGTCTCTGTTCATTACACCATGACATCAACCATTCATTTAGTGCAAACAATCTACTGAACCTTTCTTGTCCTTGTCGGTACGTGGGAAGCGGTCCAGACACGACGATCTTTGCTTCAGGCGATGTTCTGCGTACCGTCTCGATCAGGCTCCTGTAGTCCCTCTTCAGAACCTCCGTCTGCCGCAGCCTGATGTCGTTCACCCCCACGTGCAGCACGACAGCTCCGACGCGCTCGTCACCGTTCAGGATCTCGGGGACCTGCGCAGCGACATCGAGAACACGAGCACCAGGAAAGCAGTGAGTGCGCACCATACCTTTACCTGAGGTAGCGCGGACATGCCGGACCATGGAACTGCCGATGATCACAGCGTCGTCGCGTTCCGTCTCGCGAAGAGGGGAGAAGCGGTTCCGGGTGGAGATCTCGAAGACCGGGAGGGGCGGAGAGGTCCTTGCTCTGGTCCTGGCTCGTGTCTTCCGCTGTGGCATCATCCAGGGTCCATGGTGCTGTGTCGGTGTCGGGGTAAACGAAACCAGGGGTGCTCGGGTCCTGTGCAGAGAAATACACGGAGTAGAGGAGGATGGAGTCGAAAAGTTACTAACCACTGACTTGTGAGCATCGGCGCGTGATGCTTCAAGCGCTGATCGTCGGTCTCGCAGCTCGGCCTGCCTCCCCAGCAGATCACGGATCTGCTTCTCCACGGACTCCAGCTCCAACCGCACCGAATGCAGCTCAAACGTGTCCTCACCTGCACTCAGAGGTAGACACACATACGATGTATTCGCCATTATGACAGATGAACAATAAATTAGCAGTGATGCTACCAATATCACTACTAATTTAGGACTGAAATCATGGATAGAACCCGTATCCTTCCAGTGATTCGAGTGTAAATAAGACGGTCGATAGGAGAGACCACGCGTGCAAATGCTAGCGGGCTAACTTAACGTTAGAGATAGTAACGGAAGATCGGAAAGTTGGATATAACTAGCGATATCAAAGCAATCCGATTGTTTTTATTTTTTATTTATTTTTTATAGAGAGTAGTATCGGAGATATGTTCACACGCTCACAAACTAACGTTAACAGTTAAGCGATTCGAAACACAAACACAAAAACAAGCGATTTGAAACACGAACTCCAAACACAACCAAAGCGGTTCGACCACAGACACAAACTTCAAACACAAACAAGCGAATTCGAAGCACAAACACAAACTTCAAATACAGACAAGCGATTTGAAACACAAACTCCAAACACAACCAAAGCGGTTCGACCACAGACCCAAACTTCAAACACAAACAAGCGAATTCGAAGCACAAACACAAACTTCAAACACAGACAAGCGATTTGAAACACAAACTCCAAACACAACCAAAGCGGTTCGACCACAGACCCAAACTTCAAACACAAACAAGCGAATTCGAAGCACAAACACAAACTATGAATGGCATGTGTTTACTGATTCATTTTATTGATCTGTTCATTGCCAATGTAATGGCCAATGCTTTGGCAATACTGTACAAGTCATGCCAATAAAGCTCATTTGAATTTGAATTTGAATTTGAGAGAGAGAGAGATAACTTGTGTGAGAGAGAGAGAGAGAGAGAGAGAGAGAGAGAGAGAGAGAGAGAGAGAGAGAGAGAGAGAGAGAGAGAGATATTTACATCGGTATTTCAGTTCATTTCTAGTTAAATTAATTTCTACCAAAATCTGAAGAGTGTCTCCCCGAAAGGATATAAGGATTTAGAAATTTGGTGAGCCTTGAACTTTAAGGAAAATATTGTCTTTTGCTGTATTTAAGTTCATTTAGGGCTTTAAATAATTCACATTATTTAATTTATATGAGACTGATTAGAGAATATTATTATGAAATAGTTAAATTATGGATGAAAAGGTATATTGCTGATTTGTCAGTTGCTTTAGATAAAAATGTCTAAATGAATAAATGTATATGTAAACGATGATGTTATTTTCTATTTTCTCTCTAGATTCATTCCTCCGTCTTCATCTGTCTCTAGTCTTCTGTCCAAATATGATCATGTTCTTTGCTTTTGTCTTCTGGGGAGTTTCTGAAGGTGAGTGTTTCTGCAAACAAACTCAACATTTTACTTTCTGCAACATTCTGCATTGAAAACTGAAAAAACATGCAATGGTCTTTTTATTATTATTATATATATCCTAATCAATTGTTAATTTACATTTATGCATTTGGCAGACGCTTTTATCCAAAGCGACTTACATTGCATTTCAAGGCACACATTCAGATTCTTATCAGTTCTTGCTTTCCCTGGGAATCGAACCCATGACTTTGGCGTTGCAAGCGCCAACTCTCTTGAGCTACAGAAAGCATGTTGTTAACAACATGTATTTATTATTTCAAGGAACTCATTGTTTCTGCTTTAAATTAATATATTGTTTAAACTAATAAATTGTTAGCTAACTGTGTGATTTGTATATGTACATTTCTGAAATACATAACAGTCACCTCTGATAACAATCACTCTAAATTGTAATGTAGAGTAGACAAGCATTTTCTATAAAGCTGCTTTTGAAACTATGTATTGTGAAAAGCGCTATACAAATAAATGTGAATTGAGTTGTTTCTAACGATTATAATCAATACATCTCAAAATGACAGTACACCATATTCGTTTTTTATAGTTTTTTTTTTTTTTCAAATTGCGCACTAAAAGTGGTACTTGAGACTCACTCAGTGAAACCATTCACTCATGTACCGGATCTTCAGATCAAGTCTGCAAACCTGCAAGCACATTATCTGCTTTAAAATCAGTTTGCAATTGAAAAACAAACTTTTAGCAAAACTCTAAACACAGTTCTCTACATTACACACATCACTCAAAACTAACAGCTCGTGTTTCATTTAGAAAACAACTTCCCTTTAAATGCAACAATAATTTCCCGATTACCTATGATCATGTGTGAAAACACTTTTTTCATCCTTGCATTTTGGTTTATTTTGTAAATATGTGCCGTAAGTTGTCACCTTTATTTCTATAGTGCTTTATATATACAGATTGTTTCGCAGCAGCTTCACAATTGTAACAAATTCAAATTCTTCTGAAAAGCAGCTCTAACAAGCCAACAGTACGGTGGCCCAGTAGTGCACACACCACAACGAAATTTAAAAGGCAAACATAAGTTCACAACACAACGAAAATAAGCCGCAACACAACGGAAATGCTCCCGACCACTAGAGGGCTCTCGGAGCGCGGTAAAGTTAGTTTTCCTGGCCATTGTTCTATAGAGTCGGCAGTCTAAAGATATCAATACCACGATTCGTGTTAACAGTATGTAACCATTGTATATCGACATAAAATATTAGAGGTCGACCGATAGTGGATTTTAGGTTTGACCGTACGTGCCGATAACGATTAATCAACCGATATTTTTAAAATGGATACTGGATTACAAAAAAACAATAACACTCCAAGTAAAACAGTGCTGAACTGAAATGTGCTAAATGAAATAAATATATAAATATGAATATATTAAAATTAGAAGTTCTACAGAATTAATTCTACAGAAAATAATTAAAACATTAAAATATTACAGGTTTCTTTAGCTATAACCTACAACATACGTACATTTCATAGGTAACACTTTGCAAGTCCCATTTGTTAACAAGGATGCATTAGCTAGCTTTTATGAACTATGCGTTATGCAATATCAGGGGCGATTCTAGGATTTACATTTTAGCTCAGCCCCCAATGAGGGTATATTTAAAAAAAAAATATGAATAATAACACTTTAGTTTAGGGTCTAATGCTTACTATTACCTAGTTTCATTAACATGCATATGGCAGGGTTTTATAATCACTGAGGTCCCGAATGTGAGGTAGGCTATAGCCTGGTCCTACCAGACTACATTTCATTTGTACAGAGAGTCTGGCCGCTCTCCATTGACAAGCGTTAACTTGCTTGTAGGCGGGTCCTCTGTTGAAGTTTAAAACTGGATCTGCCCAGAGTCACTCTGGATCTGCCATAACCAATCGCTAACGTTTGGTCGTGACGTGTGACGACTCAAACTAGCGCACGACCTCAACGTCATCGTTCTCATTTACTCCCTCTCTTCGCCGATTGGACCGGTAAAAAATTTATTTGAGAAAACCCAAGAATACACCACAATCCCAGACGTAGTTCTGAAGGAAAATTGAGCGGAAGTACGTAGGAGGGCGGAGCCAGGCTAGGCTAGTTAGGGGGGTTCGGGGGGAATTTTTATTTCTCTGATCTACATATGTGCATTTTAAGATGTTTTGAAGGCCAAAAAAATGGATAACAATAGGTTTAAAACATGTCAGTGGGCAGCTGATTATTTTTCTCTCCTCATCAGCATCACACTCTTTTTCTCTTTGTTTTTATCTTGCCCTGGCTCTTCCCCTCCAAAGGCTGAGCTTTGACTGATATAGGGTCAACTGATAGGTTGATTTATGAATGATTTTCTTAGGCACGTTCATTTACTGAAAGCGACTAGGAAAGCTAGTGTGGTGAGCAGGACGAGGTCGAGGGACGTGAGAGCGGCGCGAGACCGGTTGCGTGATTACTGATGACGAGCGACACCTGCGCGACGCACCGGTCTCGTATCTCTCACGGAGGAGCGGAGGCATAATAGGAGCAGCGACGACAGTGAAGATTGAGAGAGGAACAGGCCTGATTTTATGTTGTGTTTTGTTTCTGTAGCCAGCAGTCGTCCACGAGGGACTTTCATTTTGTATTTGTTTATTTATTTATTAAAAGTTGTTGAATGTTCGCCAGTTCCCGCCTCCTTCTTCCCATAACATCCAACCTTGTTACACTGGTGCCGAAACCCGGGAAGAAGGAGGAACGTGCTGTCAAAGAGCCCTCGCCGCTGTGGAATCCGCGGTGCCATCGAGCATGGTGGGCAGTTTCCGTCACCATGGACGCTCGAGGCGGCGCGCTGGAGTTGCCCGGGAGACGGTCGAGCTCGCAGCCGGCCGCCTGGGTGCTGGAGGGGCGGCTGCCGTCCGTGAGGGAGCGGAGGAGTCGCCGCCGTTCGCCATGGGCCGGAGCCTGCTGCCATCCGCCATGACGGGGAGGAGCAGGGAACGGGGGACTCCTGCCGTCTGCCCGAACCTGGAGGAGTCGTCGCCGTCCACCAGGCGGCGGAGGAGTGTCGAGCCGTCCACCGAGGGCTATCCAGCGCCACTGCCAGGCACCGCGGAGAAGATCGCCCAGCTGGTGGAGGACCAGATGACAGCACGTTGTGGGAACCGGACCAATATTTTTTTTTTTCCTCTCTTCCCTCTCTCGTCACTGTCGCTCCATGCTTCCGTCTCCTTTCTCTCGCCTCGTCTATCCATACCCCCACGTGCCACGGCCACCGTGATCGGTTCCCCCGGAGGGAGGGGGAGGGGGGGGGGGGGGGGGGGGGGGGGGGGGAGTCGAGCGCAGTCTCGTGGGTACCCCCCGGCCTGCGAGGGGCGATGGGGGTATGTGGCGAGCAGGACGAGGTCGAGGGACGTGAGAGCGGCGCGAGACCGGTGGCGTGATTACTGATGACGAGCGACACCTGCGCGACGCACCGGTCTCGTATCTCTCACGGAGGTGAATAATTCGCTTGGTTGGGTCCTTACCATAGACTATAAAAAAATAGGTCCTTACATGCGCTTCGTGAGGCACACACGCACACTAGCCATAGACAGTATATGACACTAGCACACACACGCAAGGTCTCTCGCTCCCTTTCTCTGCTGTGCGCGCGCTACACATGCGCGCTCTTGCTTGCTCGATCTAGATTCCGGGAGATTTTTTTAACTAATTTGCGGGCAATTCTGAAATTATCGTACATTATGGGATTTTTTTCATTATTGATCGTACATCGTACAGAGGTCAAAATTATCGTACAAATACGATAATTATCGTACGTCTGGCAACACTGGTAGTAAAAGTATTCGAGAGAGTTTCACATGTAATAAGTAGCTATTTCATATGCAAGCATGTCAGCCAATCACAGCAGTGGCCGGTTATACTGAAGTCTCACACAGACACGCCCCTTCAAACAGAGCGTTCAAATCAGAGGCTAAAATTAGGCTAGGAAAAATGCCTTTTGTTTCTAAATTATGACTATTTTTGATCTAAAAAACATACTAACATTATAAGGGCAACCCAGGAAACATTATAAAATAATAAAATAACCCCATGTCATGGGACCTTTAACGGAGAGAACAACTGCTTTAAAGGGATAGTTCACTTTAAAATTTAAATTCTGTCATCATTTACTCACCCTCAAGTTGTTTCAAACCTGTATTAATTTATTTCTTCTGCTGAACACAAAGAAAGATATTTTGAAGGATGTCAGTAACCAAACAGTAGTCTGTACCCATTGACTTCCATAGTATTTTTTTTCCTACTATGGAAGTCAATGGGTACCACCCCGGTTCCACCTGACCAAGTGTCGAGGTGTCCATGAGCAAGACACCTAACCCCAGCTACTCCCGACGAGCTGGATGGCGCCTTGCATGGCTGACACCGCCGTCGGTATGAATGGGTGAATGTGAGGCAAAATGTAAAGTGCTTTGGTAGCCATTAGGTCTGTGAAAGCGTGTGCACCATTCGGACACTGAGTCTTGACCGTTAGCACACTGAGTCTAAATCGTTCGGACACTGAGTCTAGACTGTGCGCACACACTCTTTTACTGGAAAACAGAATCACACTAAACTTTAGGCTAAATTGGATCAATTTGATTTATTTAAAACAATTAAAAATACTATTTGGCCAGTGGAAAAAAATTAGCATAACTTTTCTCTAAAAACGTATATTGATATATTTATTCTAAAACAAGGCAAGGACACTGAACGATGTTTAGTTATGTACTGTGACGGCACATAGTCTGTATCTCATATTTTACTAATGTCTAGTGTTAAACATGGTATCACATGGATGGAAATGATATGCAGATGACCTTATGCATAGTATTTTGGGGAGGAGATGAATGTGCGCGCAATCTTCCGCTGACTGGGTTTTAAAAAGGGAATTTTGCATAGTCTGGCGTAATTTAGCTTGTGTACGCACACTTTTAGGATGAAATCTACTGAAAGTTTTATACACGAGACTTCTGGATGTTCAGTCACGGAAAAAAAAAAAACAGGCATGTGTCACGTTTGCCCAAAACCACCTGGATGGTCAGCAACACTTCTGAGAAAATGTTCTGTCAACCGCTGAGACAAAGGTTGAACTTTCCAGCAAATGTACAACACTGTGTTTAGAGGAAATCTGGCAAAACCTCTCAAAACCTCGTCCCAACTGTGAAACATGGTGGAGGAGCGTCATGGTTTAGTGCTGGTTTGTTGTCTCAGGGTCTGGACCCCTTCAGTCATAGAAGGATCAATGAATTTAAAGGTGTATCAAGACATTTTACAGGAGAATTTCAGCACATTAGTTCATGACTTAAAGCTACACTGTGTGATTTTTACCCCCATCTAGCGGTGAAAAGGTATATGACCATCCAGTGAATATTACTTTCTGTTCCTCTCAATTCCGATTTCGTTTTAACTCCTACGGTGGCCAATGTAGTCCAAGATTAACATGGCTTCCAGTTCGACCTCGTCCATGAGTATTCCTTCAAGTGATGAGGTTACTTTAGAAAACTATTATAATTTGCAGTAATTTAATTTGTCAGTTAACATATAGGTTATGACATCTATGTAAAATGAATAATAGTTTTATGTTACACAGTGTAGCTTTAAGCTTTATTGAGGTTTGGTGATGCAACGAGACAATGAACAAATCATGGAAGTAAATCCACTGAAGAATGGCTGGAAAAGACACTGACCCTAACCTGACTGAGATGGTGTGGCACATCTTAAAAAAGGGCCTGTGGTTTCAAGACCACCCAGAAATACTGATAGACTGAAGCACATTTGTCGGGAGGGAGGGATGGTCTAAAATGTGTTTCTGCTACAGAAGATCTACACGCTACTAAACTCAAGGGTTCACTTACTTTCTCCACCCTGCACTGTGAATGATTTCTCTGTGTGCTCGATACGCATGTGAAAAGTCCTCACTGTGTTAGTTTAGTCAGATTGTGTTAGTCTGTAATTGTGAGTTAGATTAAGATCAGAACGTATTTAATCAATGCAGAAATCCAGATATTTTCAAAGAGTTCATAAACTTGTAAATCAATATTATGATTAATGTTTGTGTTTCAGGATCTGTGAATGAGTCGGTCTCTTGTTCTGCTCTTTATTTTCTGAGGCCTCTCTTATTGCTCTGGGCGGCTCCATATATTAATAAGTTCACAGGTAAGATACATTTTTATCAGTTTAGTAGAGATCAGGAAATTAATCACAGATGTTTAGACTACACTAATATTTGTGTGAATGATTAAACTAAAGAAAGTTGAATAAACCTTGTTTTATTGTGTTGTTGTTTATATGATATTGTGGTTGTAATAATGTTTTCTGTTTCACAGGCAAGATTAAAACATGGATTCTGAAATACAGTTATGTTGCAGAATATCTTGTTTTCTCAGTTGTTGCTTATTCAGGTAAACAAATACACATGTCAATCAAACATAATTAGCATAAAAACATTAAAATGCACATTAAAAGTTGAGAAAAATTTTGGTTGTCAGAATTTATAATTATAAATCTGAATATTGTGTATCAAATCTAAAACAACAACATGACAAATCATAAGAACATTAAGCAGCTCTACATGATACATGATTTATGTGTGTATGACAGATCCAGTGTTCAGTGAATCTCTGTGTGTTTACAGAACTGAATCACATTTCATGATCTTATTAAATACACCCTGATCTACAGCCGATTATGGAAAAAATCTGCATTAAATGTTACACTAAAATATCATGTTACATTCACTTCAACTCAAAAAAAGTGAAAT
>NC_136876.1:14027563-14032563 GCF_949152265.1 Phoxinus phoxinus | reverse complement strand
TCACTGAGTGACGAGTAAAAGTGTGTGTGTATCAGACTCACTGAGTGATGAGTAAAAGTGTGTGTATCAGACTCACTGAGTGACGAGTAAAAGTGTGTGTGTATCAGACTCACTGAGTGACGAGATGTAAGTGTGTGTATCAGACTCACTGAGTGACGAAATGAGAGTGTGTGTGTATCAGACTCACTGAGTGACGAGATGAAAGTGTGTGTATCAGACTCACTGAGTGATGAGTAAAAGTGTGTGTGTATCAGACTCACTGAGTGATGAGTAAAAGTGTGTGTATCAGACTCACTGAGTGATGAGTAAAAGTGTGTGTATCAGACTCACTGAGTGATGAGTAAAAGTGTGTGTATCAGACTCACTGAGTGACGAGTAAAAGTGTGTGTGTATCAGACTCACTGAGTGATGAGTAAAAGTGTGTGTATATCAGACTCACTGAGTGACGAGTAAAAGTGTGTGTATCAGACTCACTGAGTGACGAGTAAAAGTGTGTGTGTATCAGACTCACTGAGTGATGAGTAAAAGTGTGTGTATCAGACTCACTGAGTGATGAGTAAAAGTGTGTGTATCAGACTCACTGAGTGATGAGTAAAAGTGTGTGTGTATCAGACTCACTGAGTGACGAGTAAAAGTGTGTGTGTATCAGACTCACTGAGTGATGAGTAAAAGTGTGTGTATCAGACTCACTGAGTGATGAGTAAAAGTGTGTGTATATCAGACTCACTGAGTGACGAGTAAAAGTGTGTGTATCAGACTCACTGAGTGACGAGTAAAAGTGTGTGTGTATCAGACTCACTGAGTGATGAGTAAAAGTGTGTGTATCAGACTCACTGAGTGATGAGTAAAAGTGTGTGTATCAGACTCACTGAGTGACGAGTAAAAGTGTGTGTGTATCAGACTCACTGAGTGATGAGTAAAAGTGTGTGTGTATCAGACTCACTGAGTGATGAGTAAAAGTGTGTGTATCAGACTCACTGAGTGACGAGTAAAAGTGTGTGTGTATCAGACTCACTGAGTGACGAAATGAGAGTGTGTGTGTATCAGACTCACTGAGTGACGAGATGAAAGTGTGTGTATCAGACTCACTGAGTGACGAGATGAGAGTGTGTGTGTCAGACTCACTGAGTGACGAGATGAGAGTGTGTGTGTATCAGACTCACTGAGTGACGAGATGAAAGTGTGTTTATCAGACTCACTGAGTGAATGAGATGAAAGTGTGTGTGTATCAGACTCACTGAGTGACGAAATGAGAGTGTGTGTGTATCAGACTCACTGAGTGACGAGATGAAAGTGTGTGTATCAGACTCACTGAGTGACGAGATGAGAGTGTGTGTATCAGACTCACTGAGTGACGAGATGAGAGTGTGTGTGTATCAGACTCACTGAGTGACGAGATGAGAGTGTGTGTGTATCAGACTCACTGAGTGACGAGATGAGAGTGTGTGTGTATCAGACTCACTGAGTGACGAAATGAGAGTGTGTGTGTATCAGACTCACTGAGTGACGAGATGAAAGTGTGTGTATCAGACTCACTGAGTGACGAGATGAGAGTGTGTGTATCAGACTCACTGAGTGACGAGATGAGAGTGTGTGTGTATCAGACTCACTGAGTGACGAGATGAAAGTGTGTTTATCAGACTCACTGAGTGAATGAGATGAAAGTGTGTGTATCAGACTCACTGAGTGACGAGATGAAAGTGTGTGTGTATTAGACTCACTGAGTGACGAGATGAAAGTGTGTGTGTATCTGACGAGAATACTGTATATATATATATATATATTCAGATCTGATGTCGTAGTTTAGAGTTTCAGTAAAAATAATAAAATCTGTTCATTAGATTTCCTTATAGTTTTTATTAGAAACATGAAGGGGTTTTGAAGTTTATTTAATGACATCATTGCTGTTATTGATAATATATAATTTGTATTAAACTCTCTCAGTCACGTGATGATTGGTTCAGTTATTCTGCTTTTGATGTTGATTTTATTGTTTGTTGTTGTAAATTATGTCATTATAATGATTCAAAACTGAATCAAAGATCTTAATAAGTGAAAATGTTTCTCCTGTAGTTTTAGTTACAGAGATTGGAAAGAAAACTGGACGGATAATAGAAATATTTGATCTTGTGTCTGATATGATCATTGAAATTCTGCCCACTTTACAATTCATAATCATGTTCTACACGTTTGGATCTTCTGGAGCAGGTGATTAATATTCATATTCATATTCATAATGATTTGAGTTCATCTGGGTTCATATTATTGATAGTTCAACATGTTCATTCTTCTCTAACTTTAAAACACTGATTATTCACTGAAACTGATGTTCATTATGATTTACTGTAATCTTACATGTGTTGATGTCTTTAATATACATTAATAAAGACATTAATAAACATTAATATAATTTCTCTCCTGTTTTTAGGATTCATCATTGTTATCATTTTACCAGTGTTTATGATGATGACAAATGACACATGGTTTGACAGATGCTATTTTAGAATCGGCTGTGAGTATTTGATGAATCTGATCTCTGTTTAACTGTATTAATATCTCAGTTATACTTCTGATCATCAGCGATGAGAGAAACACGTTAGTGGATCTGAACTAATTCACTGAAACAAACTAACGTGTTTTATCTCAGATTCCTGTAATCAGTGACACTAAATCATCTTACTTCATCACTTGTTTTACACATATAATATTTCTAAGACAATATAATTAATTTTTCATAGGATGCATTTACAGCATGAGTTATGAGTTATGTTCATACGTGAATCTGTTTGTGATCTGCAGTCGGGTGGTTGATGATGTCAGAGCACATCCGGTTTAGTTTAGTGTCATAGACAGTATATAACTTTAGTGCAGTGGTTCCCAAACTGGGGGGTGTGGAGTTATTATAACAAGCAGCAAGGCAAATTAATAGTGTCAAAGAATATAGAAAGACTTCTGAATAAACTGATCACTGATTGGTTAAGTCATTGCGTCACTGCAGCTGCCGTTCCCATAGAAACCTGAGACTCGTGCTTAGGATCTAATCTAGCCTAATAATAAAAATGCTTTTTTAACGATCCCACTGTGAAATTATTGCTTATTATGCGGCTACTTGCCACATAATTACATAATTGAACACATAATATGAATTTCATCATAATTTATGACCTCATGAGGGCTCGCAATACCCGCTCGAGCTGTTATCTGTTATCTAGCGTAGTTGTCAAGGAATAAGAATTCATTTTGACGGAAGTGAATCAATCAAAACTAACTTTAGCTGGAAAATAACATTATTCAAGAACCGCTATAAAGCCAAAACAATCTCTGTTACCTTAAATTATACATTTATCTCTGTAAAGCAGCTTTGAAACAATCTACATTGTTAAAAGCGCTATATAAATGAAGATGACTTGACTTGAATAAGACCACTAGATGGCGCGATTGATGAATCAGAAATTAGATTTGCAGTAACCGTTAGCCGAGTAAAACCATGAATGAATGACGAGTAGTAGTAGGCTAGCTGCTCTAAACATGGACGAGTTTTTGAAAAGTCAGCAAAAGACATATAAACGTAAAGCAGAAGATGAATCCTCTTCAAACGACACAACTATAACAAAGAGAAGATAATATGCTGAGGCGTATCTCGTTCTCGGATTCAACAGTACAACGGTGGGCGATGAAGAGAAGTGTGTTGTGTGCCTCAATGTTAGCGTCTGACAGTATGAAGCCAAACAAGTTCAGAGAGACGGCACAAACGGCACTTAGAGACGTCGCATCACGGACACAAAGACAAGATGATGTTGTTCAACAACAACAAGATAACAGAGTGGCTTCACTAAAGCAGCATCTGTGCCTTCACATGCCCAACTCGCCCACAGAGATATATCTGCAGAGTAGCAGTGTAAGAAGCCGCACACTGAGGATGTAATACTTCCTGCTATTGATACGGATTCAATGATTGATGATGCAACAGCCAGTAAACTATAAAGGCATTACTCATGACATGTCAAAGATAAAGAGGAGCAGCTCTGCAGACGGATGAAGCAACTGACCGTAACAAAGACTGTTTATTGATAAACTACGTCAGATTCATTGATGCCGATGATTTGAGGGAGGATTTGCTTTTCTGCAAACTTGAGACTAAAAGAGTCACGAACTGCTCAGAAGCATCGACACTTAAAGAGGCTGATGTGAACTGAGGACTGTGTGGATCTGCACAGATGGAGCTCAGGCTGGTGAACGAGGAGGTCTGATGGTCTGATGAGTCCCGAGCTGAACGGTGTGATGGCGGATATCATCGCTACATCAAAACAAGACCGGCCAAAGTGAGGACATGGGATCTGGTCACACAGCAGTTTTGTTCACAGTGAGTCCCGTTGGCTGTCACGTGGGAACACTTCATCCAGGAAATTTGAATTGCGGGATGAGATCAGAATCCTCTTGGAGGAAGAGGAACATGAACTTGGCAATAAGTTTAATAATACCCGTCCTCAGCTGGCCGATAAAATCACATCATTCATCAGAAAACTGGAGATGTGGAGCAGAGAGTGATATAGACTCATGTGAGAGCTTGACATCATTAATAGAGGTCAACAAACTGCAGAACACAGTGATCTCGTGCATGACAACTCGTACCTCTGCCCTACAAAATCATTTCCAGAGGTCTTTCCAGAGGTCTTTCCAGAGGTCTTTCCAGAGGTCTATCCAGAGGTCTATCCAGAGGTCTTTCCAGAGGTCTTTCCAGAGGTCTTTCCAGAGGTCTTTCCAGAGGTCTTTCCAGAGGTCTTTCCAGAGGTCTTTCGGGTCTTTCCAGAGGTCTTTCCAGAGGTCTTTCCAGAGGTCTTTCCAGAGGTCTTTCCAGAGGTCTTTCCAGAGGTCTTTCGGGTCTTTCCAGAGGTCTTTCCAGAGGTCTTTCCAGAGGTCTTTCCAGAGGTCTTTCGGGTCTTTCCAGAGGTCTTTCGGGTCTTTCCAGAGGTCTTTCCAGAGGTCTTTCCCAGTGCAAG
>NC_136876.1:13907563-14020063 GCF_949152265.1 Phoxinus phoxinus | reverse complement strand
CAGGGAAATAAAGATCATGATAACGTTTAAACGTGTATTAATGAGAATCTTTTTCATCTTGAGTGACTGAAATACTCTGAAGTCTCACATTGAGGCAGAAATCATCTGGAGAAATTATATAAATATAGATTGATTTCATTTCTCCAAACAGTGATGATGATATTCTGGTATTTTTCAGTGAATGGTGATCGTACGGCTGGAGATCTGAGATTCATCGTCTTTCCGGTTGAATGTTTATTTGCCGTGTCTGTGCTGATGTCAGCAATACTTCCATCCCGTGAGTATAAACCAGAATAGTTTATATTACAAACCAGTTTTTCTCACGTCTCACAATCATTTGTCTTTCTTCAGAACAAACACAATTCATCACAAATAAACAATCAATCCTTTAATTTCCTGAAGTCTGATCCACTCACAGATTTAACACACAGATTGTGTTGTGTTGTGTTGTGTTGTGTTGTGTTGTGTTGTGGTGTGTTGTGGTGTGTTGTGGTGTGTTGTGTTGTGGTGTGTTGTGTTGTGTTGTGTTGTGGTGTGTTGTGTTGTGGTGTGTTGTGTTGTGGTGTGTTGTGGTGTGTTGTGTTGTGTTGTGTTGTGGTGTGGTGTGGTGTGGTGTGTTGTGTTGTGTTGTGGTGTGTTGTGTTGTGGTGTGTTGTGTTGTGTTGTGTTGTGGTGTGTTGTGGTGTGTTGTGTTGTGGTGTGTTGTGGTGTGTTGTGTTGTGTTGTGTTGTGTTGTGGTGTGTTGTGGTGTGTTGTGTTGTGTTGTGTTGTGTTGTGTTGTGGTGTGTTGTGTTGTGGTGTGTTGTGGTGTGTTGTGTTGTGTTGTGTTGTGTTGTGTTGTGGTGTGTTGTGTTGTGGTGTGTTGTGGTGTGTTGTGTTGTGTTGTGTTGTGTTGTGCTGTGTTGTGGTGTGTTGTGGTGTGTTGTGGTGTGTTGTGTTGTGGTGTGTTGTGTGGTGTGTTGTGTTGTGTTGTGTTGTGGTGTGTTGTGGTGTGTTGTGTTGTGTTGTGTTGTGGTGTGTTGTGTTGTGTTGTGTTGTGGTGTGTTGTGTTGTGGTGTGTTGTGTTGTGGTGTGTTGTGGTGTGTTGTGTTGTGGTGTGTTGTGTTGTGTTGTGTTGTGTTGTGGTGTGTTGTGGTGTGTTGTGTTGTGGTGTGTTGTGGTGTGTTGTGGTGTGTTGTGTTGTGTTGTGTTGTGGTGTGTTGTGGTGTGTTGTGGTGTGTTGTGTTGTGGTGTGTTGTGTTGTGGTGTGTTGTGGTGTGTTGTGTTGTGGTGTGTTGTGGTGTGTTGTGGTGTGTTGTGTTGTGGTGTGTTGTGTTGTGTTGTGTTGTGTTGTGTTGTGGTGTGTTGTGTTGTGTTGTGGTGTGTTGTGTTGTGGTGTGTTGTGTTGTGTTGTGTTGTGGTGTGTTGTGTTGTGTTGTGTTGTGGTGTGTTGTGTTGTGTTGTGGTGTGTTGTGTTGTGTTGTGTTGTGTTGTGTTGTGGTGTGGTGTGTTGTGTTGTGGTGTGTTGTGGTGTGTTGTGTTGTGGTGTGTTGTGTTGTGTTGTGGTGTGGTGTGTTGTGGTGTGTTGTGGTGTGTTGTGCTGTGTTGTGGTGTGTTGTGGTGTGTTGTGGTGTGTTGTGTTGTGGTGTGTTGTGTTGTGGTGTGGTGTGTTGTGTTGTGTTGTGGTGTGTTGTGGTGTGTTGTGTTGTGTTGTGGTGTGTTGTGTTGTGTTGTGTTGTGTTGTGTTGTGGTGTGTTGTGTTGTGGTGTGTTGTGTTGTGTTGTGTTGTGTTGTGTTGTGTTGTGTTGTGGTGTGTTGTGTTGTGTTGTGGTGTGTTGTGTTGTGGTGTGTTGTGGTGTGTTGTGTTGTGGTGTGTTGTGTTGTGGTGTGTTGTGGTGTGTTGTGGTGTGTTGTGTTGTGTTGTGGTGTGTTGTGGTGTGTTGTGGTGTGTTGTGTTGTGGTGTGTTGTGGTGTGTTGTGGTGTGTTGTGTTGTGTTGTGTTGTGGTGTGGTGTGTTGTGTTGTGGTGTGTTGTGTTGTGTTGTGGTGTGTTGTGTTGTGTTGTGGTGTGTTGTGGTGTGTTGTGGTGTGTTGTGTTGTGGTGTGTTGTGGTGTGTTGTGGTGTGTTGTGTTGTGGTGTGTTGTGGTGTTTTGTGGTGTGTTGTGGTGTGTTGTGCTGTGTTGTGTTGTGGTGTGTTGTGTTGTGGTGTGTTGTGGTGTGTTGTGTTGTGGTGTGTTGTGTTGTGTTGTGGTGTGTTGTGGTGTGTTGTGTTGTGGTGTGTTGTGGTGTGTTGTGGTGTGTTGTGTTGTGTTGTGGTGTGTTGTGGTGTGTTGTGTTGTGGTGTGGTGTGTTGTGGTGTGTTGTGTTGTGTTGTGTTGTGGTGTGGTGTGTTGTGGTGTGTTGTGTTGTGGTGTGTTGTGGTGTGTTGTGGTGTGTTGTGGTGTGTTGTGTTGTGTTGTGCTGTGTTGTGTTGTGTTGTGGTGTGGTGTGGTGTGTTGTGTTGTGGTGTGTTGTGGTGTGTTGTGGTGTGGTGTGGTGTGGTGTGGTGTGGTGTGTTGTGGTGTGTTGTGTTGTGGTGTGTTGTGGTGTGTTGTGGTGTGTTGTGTTGTGTTGTGTGTCTGTTTGTGTTGTGTTGTGTTGTGTGTCTGTTTGTGTTGTGTTGTGTGTCTGTTTGTGTTGTGTTGTGTGTCTGTTTGTGTTGTGTTGTGTGTGTGTCTGTTTGTGTGGTGTGTCTGTTTGTGTTGTGTGTCTGTTTGTGTTGTGTTGTGTTGTGTGTCTGTTTGTGTTGTGTTGTGTCTTGTGTGTCTGTTTGTGTTGTGTTGTGTTGTGTGTCTGTTTGTGTTAAGTTGTGTTGTGTTGTGTGTGTGTGTCTGTTTGTGTTGTGTTGTGTGTCTGCTTGTGTTGTGTTGTGTGTCTGTTTGTGTTGTGTGTCTGTTTGTGTTGTGTTGTGTGTGTGTCTGTTTGTGTTGTGTGTCTGTTTGTGTTGTGTGTCTGTTTGTGTTGTGTTGTGTGTCTGTTTGTGTTGTGTTGTGTGTCTGTTTGTGTTGTGTTGTGTGTGTGTCTGTTTGTGTTGTGTGTCTGTTTGTGTTGTGTGTCTGTTTGTGTTGTGTTGTGTCTTGTGTGTCTGTTTGTGTTGTGTTGTGTTGTGTGTCTGTTTGTGTTGTGTTGTGTGTGTGTGTGTCTGTTTGTGTTGTGTTGTGTGTCTGCTTGTGTTGTGTTGTGTGTCTGTTTGTGTTGTGTGTCTGTTTGTGTTGTGTTGTGTTGTGTGTGTGTCTGTTTGTGTTGTGTGTCTGCTTGTGTTGTGTTGTGTGTCTGTTTGTGTTGTGTGTCTGTTTGTGTTGTGTTGTGTTGTGTGTGTGTCTGTTTGTGTTGTGTTGTGTGTCTGCTTGTGTTGTGTTGTGTTGTGTGTCTGTTTGTGTTGTGTTGTGTGTCTGTTTGTGTTGTGTTGTGTGTGTGTCTGTTAGTGTTGTGTGTCTGTTTGTGTTGTGTGTCTGTTTGTGTTGTGTTGTGTGTCTGTTTGTGGTGTGTTGTGTTGTGTTGTGGTGTGGTGTGGTGTGTTGTGGTGTGTTGTGTTGTGTTGTGTGTTGTGTTGTGGTGTGTTGTGTTGTGTTGTGTTGTGCTGTGTTGTGGTGTGTTGTGGTGTGTTGTGGTGTGTTGTGTTGTGGTGTGTTGTGGTGTGTTGTGTTGTGTTGTGGTGTGTTGTGTTGTGGTGTGTTGTGGTGTGTTGTGTTGTGTTGTGTTGTGGTGTGTTGTGTTGTGGTGTGTTGTGGTGTGTTGTGTTGTGGTGTGTTGTGTTGTGTTGTGGTGTGTTGTGTTGTGGTGTGTTGTGGTGTGGTGTGTTGTGTTGTGTTGTGGTGTGTTGTGTTGTGGTGTGTTGTGGTGTGTTGTGTTGTGGTGTGTTGTGGTGTGTTGTGTTGTGGTGTGTTGTGGTGTGTTGTGTTGTGGTGTGTTGTGGTGTGTTGTGGTGTGTTGTGTTGTGGTGTGTTGTGGTGTTGTGTTGTGTTGTGTTGTGTTGTGTTGTGGTGTGGTGTGTTGTGGTGTGTTGTGTTGTGGTGTGTTGTGGTGTGTTGTGGTGTGTTGTGGTGTGTTGTGTTGTGTTGTGCTGTGTTGTGTTGTGTTGTGGTGTGGTGTGGTGTGGTGTGTTGTGTTGTGGTGTGTTGTGGTGTGTTGTGGTGTGGTGTGGTGTGGTGTGGTGTGGTGTGTTGTGGTGTGTTGTGGTGTGTTGTGGTGTGTTGTGTTGTGTTGTGTTGTGTGTCTGTTTGTGTTGTGTTGTGTGTCTGTTTGTGTTGTGTTGTGTGTCTGTTTGTGTTGTGTTGTGTGTGTGTCTGTTTGTGTGGTGTGTCTGTTTGTGTTGTGTGTCTGTTTGTGTTGTGTTGTGTTGTGTGTCTGTTTGTGTTGTGTTGTGTCTTGTGTGTCTGTTTGTGTTGTGTTGTGTGTCTGTTTGTGTTAAGTTGTGTTGTGTTGTGTGTGTGTGTCTGTTTGTGTTGTGTTGTGTGTCTGCTTGTGTTGTGTTGTGTGTCTGTTTGTGTTGTGTGTCTGTTTGTGTTGTGTTGTGTGTGTGTCTGTTTGTGTTGTGTGTCTGTTTGTGTTGTGTGTCTGTTTGTGTTGTGTTGTGTGTCTGTTTGTGTTGTGTTGTGTGTCTGTTTGTGTTGTGTTGTGTGTGTGTCTGTTTGTGTTGTGTGTCTGTTTGTGTTGTGTGTCTGTTTGTGTTGTGTTGTGTCTTGTGTGTCTGTTTGTGTTGTGTTGTGTTGTGTGTCTGTTTGTGTTGTGTTGTGTGTGTGTGTGTCTGTTTGTGTTGTGTTGTGTGTCTGCTTGTGTTGTGTTGTGTGTCTGTTTGTGTTGTGTGTCTGTTTGTGTTGTGTTGTGTTGTGTGTGTGTCTGTTTGTGTTGTGTGTCTGCTTGTGTTGTGTTGTGTGTCTGTTTGTGTTGTGTGTCTGTTTGTGTTGTGTTGTGTTGTGTGTGTGTCTGTTTGTGTTGTGTTGTGTGTCTGCTTGTGTTGTGTTGTGTTGTGTGTCTGTTTGTGTTGTGTTGTGTGTCTGTTTGTGTTGTGTTGTGTGTGTGTCTGTTAGTGTTGTGTGTCTGTTTGTGTTGTGTGTCTGTTTGTGTTGTGTTGTGTGTCTGTTTGTGTTGTGTTGTGTCTTGTGTGTCTGTTTGTGTTGTGTTGTGTGTCTGTTTGTGTTGTGTTGTGTTGTGTGTGTGTGTCTGTTTGTGTTGTGTGTCTGCTTGTGTTGTGTTGTGTGTCTGTTTGTGTTGTGTGTCTGTTTGTGTTGTGTTGTGTTGTGTTGTGTGTGTGTCTGTTTGTGTTGTGTTGTGTGTCTGCTTGTGTTGTGTTGTGTTGTGTGTCTGCTTGTGTTGTGTGTCTGTTTGTGTTGATCTGCTGCTGTTGTGAGTGTGTTTAATATCTGAGAGACTCAAACACACTCATCATTGGTGTATGCCCATATATTAAAATATTTTTCCCAAACATGAATGATCAATATTTTAAATGGTTTAACAGTATATTTGAATATATACAGAATAATATATTGTGTTAATATATTACAATATATTGAATAATACATTAGGAATTGCCGCTTGTCATATATTGCAAAATATGTGACAATATATTTACTAATATATCATAATGTATATTCAGTAATACACTTCATAATATAATAGATGTGATCAGATATGGTGCTACATGTAAAATATTGCAGATATATTCACTCATGCAGTATAAACTCACATATATAGAGAAGTATATAATGTAATGTATTTATTATATTTTTAAATTGTTTACATTATAAATGTTTCATATTTTCAAGCTAGTTAATAAGAGCATGCACAAGCACACACTGTGTGCGTGTGCGTGTGTGTGTGTGTGTGCGTGTGCGTGTGTGTGTGTGTGTGTGTGTGTGTGTGTGTGTGTGTGTGTGTGTGTGTGTGTGTGTGCGTGCGCGTGCGTGTGCGTGCGTGTGTGTGTGTGTGTGTGTGTGTGTGAGAACATACATTCACATTTATATAGGGAACATGTGCAATATATCATTACATTGCCGCCGTCGATGTATGAATGGGTGAATGTGAGGCAACATGTAAAGCGCTTTGGGTCTGTGAAAGCACTATATATATAAATGCAGTCCATTTACCATTTATAGGATAAAACTTTGTGATTATTACATGTAATGCTATTTTTGTCTTCATTTGTAAATATTTAATATGTATTAATATAAAGCTATAGATGGTCAATGCATATATTGCAGTATTGAAAAATATAAGCGCTAGATTTATGGAAATGTATTATGTAATATATCGCATTATATTTTGCTGTATATTCCCATATATTTTTGTTCCGTAAGGGTCTGGACACATTCATCTTAGACTCCTATAATAATCTAATAATAATCTGCCTTTTACTCTCTCTTAACACTTAAAAATCCCCCTAGAGCCGCAAACATCCTCAAAATCGCCTTGACATACTAGAAATCAAGCGTCTGCTGAGTTTCACAGCTCACAGTGAACAGCACTAGATGACATCACTTCCTCACAGACACAAGATCATCACATGACCTGTGAGACGCGGCCGAGTGTGTAGAGCACGTTCTGTAATAAACACACGAGTGAAGATTATTCAGATCTCTGCACTCGTCACCATTATTGTCCCACACAGCAACATAGTGTCGGCCCAGATGCGGCCCACGTCTGGTGTGTGTTGAATCCTCATGTACCGGATCATGGCCGACACTATGTTGCTGTCTGGGGTGGCGTGTGTGTGTGTGCGTGTGTCTGGTGTGTGTTGAATCCTCATGTACCGGATCATGGCCGACACTATGTTGCTGTCTGGGGTGGCGTGTGTGTGTGTGCGTGTGTCTGGTGTGTGTTGAATCCTCATGTACCGGATCATGGCCGACACTATGTTGCTGTCTGGGGTGGCGTGTGTGTGTGTGTGTGTCTGGTGTGTGTTGAATCCACATGTACCGGATCATGGCCGACACTATGTTGCTGTCTGGGGTGTCGTGTGTGTTAAGTGTTGGATCTGTGTGTCTGTGGCTCTCTGGTCAGATCAGTGATTGATTGAGTTTGTCTGGGATCTATTTTTAAATTTGCAGTGGTTTGAACTATTTTACTGTGAGTCTTAAACCAGTCAGAGTCATATTAAAATCTAAATTAAGTGACAGCAGTTATTACAATTATGTCTTTTTTAAAGGTCTATGTAAATGAGTTATTTCATATAATGTGAACTGAGAATGATCAGATCCACTGATGTCTTTTCTCTCTGTTCTGACTTCACAGAGATCAAAAAGTGTCTGAAGTTTTGTCAGGTTAGTGTCATTTATTAACTTTTATTTTAAATTTGACACGCAACATCAGGAGACTTTTAACTCGTACTACACAATTCTCCAAAAGTGTGAGGATGTGATAGTGTTTAAATGACGTGTTTGCTCTAAACACAGGATTTAGTGAGATCTAGACGACTCAGAAGATCTCAGGAGGACACAGCAGAAACACAAGAGATGAAACCTCTGAAGACTGGAGATCAGGAGGAAGCTCAGCCGGATTCTGACACAAACATGAGATCAAGGATTATTCCAGATTTATCTCCAACACTTCAATACGTTAAGACACAATTTAAACCACATGGATTGTGAAAAGCATCAAATACAAAAATGACACTGAGGGTTCAGTGTAGTGACGTTATTCATTGTTAATATACATAGTTTTGTACCGTTTTGTAAATAGTTGTAAATATATGCAGTTTTTATTGTGTTTAACACTTTTGCTTTGTATGTGATGTGGATTTCAGCTGTAAGCAAAGATCAGCGGAGTAAATAAATCAGAAAATCTCATATTTAAAGCTTCAGATGGCAGATCAGATCCTCCTTATGACAATATCTACATTATAAAAGCATTGTGGCATATATAGCCTAGTGTTATTTACATTCAGGAGATTGAGTAAAAAAGACAAATAACATTATCATCATGATTGCTGCACTGGAGTTTGAAGAGTTTGTATTACTACAATGTTTGAATTATTAAATATTGTTTACAGTTTTTTTCAATCGCTAACAAGCGCTTACCCATACTTCAGATACTTTTTCTAAACTCTTAACACAGACTCACACCTACAAAACACAATTGGCCAAATGGATAATTTTCTTCTCAAAAACACATTTTGTTAAATATATACTAACTCTTCATTTCAAAATAGAACACATCTTTCTCTGCACTCACTAACTTTACCAAAACACTGGAAATCTGACTCAAAATGAAATTATTCTGTCAAAGAATAACACTTGTTTTCACTTCACAAGGCACATGCAGTCAAACAAAGTACACCAGGTTTCAAAATACTGAATATTGTTGACATTACAAAAACTGCATAGACTTTTATGTTTCTTGGTTGGGAACTGTATGTCCACATGTAGTAATGTTCACATTCAAAAGCATTCCAGTAAAAGCAAATCCTTTACTGTTTACTACAGGAGGTACAGTAGAAACACGGTATGATAGAACAGAAAAAGTTTTACAGTATTGCTTACAGTGAACAAAATATACATGAAACACACAAGAGCATTCTGAACAAACAAAAAAAGCCCATGATAAAAAAAAAATTTAGTACTTTTTTTCTTAAATAAGCACATAATTACTGTATCTAATCTCTGCGATCTTCAGGGTTAGGCCACATGTTTTCATCAACATCACATCTGATATTATCCAAGGCGATGAAATCAAGAACTGTGATGTCCCTGCACCAGCATCCATGGCTTCAAGGAGGGACATCTGGTCATGTGACTGATGGTCATAAACCGTCCACCTCCATGCAGAAACGAACTCCTCTATGGGGTTGAGGAAAGGTGAATAGAGTGGAAAGAAGAGACTTACCAGTCTTGGGTGGACTTCAAACCGTGTTGTTATTGCTTGAGAATGATGGAAAGCCGCATTGTCCCAGGTAATTACAAAGGTCCTCATGTTTTCATGAGAACCAGGCGCTGCTTTGGAACCAGGCGCTGGTGGAGATCATTGAGAAAGGCAAGGATGCGCTCGGTATTATAGGGTCCACTGGCTCACTGCATCTCTCACTGGGCCTGCTCTTCTCCCTTCTCCTCCTTTTACTGTATAAGTGTCAATGTAATAGAAAAAAATAAACCCTGCCACTCTAAGCCAGTCTAAGCCAGACTGGAATCAGCTGTGGTTGGCCCAATTTACCCAACATAAATCAACTCTGTGTCAATTATTAATTTTTTTGTTTGTTATCAGCTGAGATATACTGTTTTTGTACTGATCATTGCAGATGCAGAGGTTTTTATACTGTATCTAAGGTTTGGAATATTGTTTTTGCTATTGTGGGATGTTGTGTGTTAACATTCGTAAATACTACACAAACAATCCATCGTTTTGTTGGGAGGTATAGCTTGTCTGTTAAGAAAATGTAAGCATTGTGGAAATGTGTTCACTGACTGCATATTGTTTGAAAACGACATGAAATGTGTGAATGGTATGGCCACAAAAGACCGATGCTGTGCTAATTGTGTTTAGAGTTTTGAAAATGTGACAACTGGCTGGACAAACGCTTGTTAGCGACTGAAAAAAACTGTAAGATCAACGGCTGCTGACTGTCTGATATTATCCGTCCACTTCAGTGAAGTTCAGTTGATCTGCTGATCTGGAGCTCAGATGTGTTTTCTTCAGTGTTTTGTCTGATCAGAGATCAGTGTTAAAGTGTTCAGGCCAGTGTTTCCTCAGCTCTGTGTTCATGTAGTAATAGATCGATGTGATGAAGAGAAACATCCTCACCGAGCCGACAGCACCTCTACAGGACATGAAACAGATATTAATGCTCTTAATAATATAATAATGCAGCTGAAAAACATTCATACTGAATCACAGCTTTCAGAACATTATGGATATTAAAAATTATATTTACCTGAATGTCTGCAGAGCAGCAGCCAGAAAGCCGTCAGCAAGAGTCCAGAACATTCCCCGAGAGCAAAGATTATGGCGGTGAAATAAATCTGTTATTCCTCTTATAATAATGCGACTGAATCTAGGTTAAAAACTCTGAGTTGTTGTTTCCTTCCTTCCTCTTGCTGGACAAAGTCTGTCATTCCTTCTTTATAAAGTTTCCAGCCCAGAATGAGTCCAAGCGTAGAGATGACCGACAAGCACATGCAGATCAGCCGATCTCCTCCACAATAATGACTCTGGAAAGATGATAATTAATACATTCATAACTAGTATATGATCTCTTATGACGGTCAAAACTTGGGGGTTTTTGTGAGGACCAGACTGAAGCTCAAGTCTTTATTTACTGAATATATCGTCTTTGCCCACTTACGTCCGTTTGTAGGCTACATAAATTCTGTATTCATTGTCTCTTGTGTTTTTATTGCATAACATTGTGCTTTACTTCTAGTGTTGTAAATAAATAAATAAAAACAATAAATAACTGTGATTTCTGGCGTGTTTCTACTTCCCTTCACTAGATGGCAGAATCGCTCAGCTGGATTCACGAAAAACTTCTTCACTTTCTTCTTCCCTGTTGTTTGTTGTTGATAGCAAATTAAAAAGCACAATCCAGCAGGAACAGCATAACCAACCTGCAGAAATAAACATAACACAATATCAGACCACAAACATGTTATAGAGCACGAGCAGCAGAAAAGTGAAGCCTCACCATCCACAAAACAGCATCCGGATCATGTATCTGAAGATAAACACACACACAAGCGGTTAATTAACAAGAATCACCTCTTCTGTAGATTCAGGGCATGCAAATAAACATGACACCTGCACGTAAGACGCCAGCGAGAAAACACTGACATGAATAAATTACAGACAATAATTACAGACAGATAATTATCTGAGAAAACAAGACTCTGGTCTTGTTCATCATTTGGACTCCTCTTTATTCATATGAGTGTATTAACATCTCTGAACCAAACACACTTAACTTTATAACTGTACATTTTTCCGGATATGACGGGATGCGGGATGAAGCATTATGGGAAATGAAGTTTAAGACACTTGTCCTACAATAAATACATTTGTATTTAATTTAATTATATAAATTATTTAAATATATTTTCGTTTAATTATAATTATTAATTATATTTTAATAAATATAAATTATATTTTTAAACCAGTAAAAAGCTGAATACCATACTGATTTATTTAGTTTTTTTCTATTTACGCACTATATTTCTTTGCATTATTTGCATGCAATATTCTATTCTTTCTATTCTATTCTATTCTATTCTATTCTATTCTATTCTATTCTATTCTATTCTATTCTATTCTATTCTATTCTATTCTATTCTATTCACATTAAATTCCGCGTTATTGGCATGGTCAATCTCATGGTCTGGGTCAGATGAAATTCTGAGAAACCTTAAAAGGTTTCCTCCCTGATTTGCAGCCTATGAAGAACATCTTTAGGTTACGTTTAATGTTTTGCAAAAATTTAACAATATTTGTTTTATTGTATTTTATATATATATAATTTTATGTATTTTGTTCTGTTTTGTTTTGCTCTGTTATATGGCATTTTATATTATATTTATCCTGATTTGAGATTGAATAGGCTAATGTTATTTGCATTATATTATATTTATTTAGTTGTTTTGTTTTATACGATATTCATTCATATTATTTTACAAAAAAAAATTACAATATTTGTTTTATTGTATTTCATTTCATTTCATTTGTTTTGTTTTATTAATTTTGTTCTGTTCTGTTCTGGTTTGCTCTGTTTTATATATATTGTATATATATATTTCCATTTTATTTGTTTTGTTCTGTTTTGTTTTGCTCTGTTATATGGCATTTTGTATTATTTTGTATTATATTTAACTTATCTTGTTTTGAGATTGTTTAGGCTAATCTTATTTGCATTATTTTTATTTTGTTGTTTTATACGATATTAAATCATATTACGTTATTTTTTTATTATATTTTTCCTGTCACAAAAAAAGTGACAGAGAGAGAGAGAGAGAGAGAGAGAGAGAGAGAGAGAGAGAGAGAGAGAGAGAGAGAGAGAGAGAGAGAGAGAGAGAGAGAGAGAGAGAGAGAGAGAGAGAGAGAGAGAGAGAGAGAGACTGCGCTTCTGTCTGTCTGTCTCTCTCTCTGCATTGCAGCCCAGCGCTGGCTGCTGGAAGTCAACCCCAAATGGCGACGTCCAGCTCCAGTAGTAACAACCCTTCATCATCTTCATCCTCCTCCTCCAGCAGCGCACAGCAGCACCCGAGCCAGAGCCAGCAGCAGCACTTCAGCAGCAGCAGCATGAGCACCATGAGCAGCATGCAAGGTCAGAAACACACCCGAACCGAGCCGCAGCATTATATCATCAGCACATCCAATGACAGTTTACACACACACTCACAGACACACACACTGCGTTATCAGCGCTGCAGCTTTAGCTCAGCCGTTGATTTAGCATCGCATTTAATAGCTCTGAATTTTAGTATTATTTTAAATCAGTAGCCTTTATACTTGTAGTTTTCATTCTAATGTTAGAGTCTTGTTAGCCGCACTGCTAACGTTAACTGCTTTAGTCAAACACTGACAGGCCTGTGACATTTTCATTTCTCAGCCTGATAAATGCATTATTTACTACGCAAACTGTTTATTAATTACTATTTTGTATGTCCATGTCTCTGTTAGTATTATATGAATTCGTTTAATGCCGTTGTTTGTTTTCTGACTGTCATCGGAGTTTGTTGACATGTTTAGCTGGAGGGCTAACAGGCTAACGATACCTTAATGCTAATATGAAATTCAGGTAAATGCGCGTGGATCTTTGGGGGTTAACATGTTGTTTATTAATCAATGAAAAGATTAAGATGTTGTTTAAATCATGTGTGGATCACCACACACATATTTACAGCTGATTTCGTAAGGAAGTGAGTCTTGAATCAATGGAAAGATGCTAGTCTAGATGATTTATCAATCACATAAACCAGGGGTTTCTAATCGTTTAGATGCAAAATAAAGAGGCCCCCAAATATGATTATCAACATTGAAGAGACATCTTTATAGTTTTTGTTGTGTAAATATGCAAGTTATACCATGAAAACGTAATATAAAAAATGTCCAAAATATGATTTAAAAAATATTTAGTTTCTACTGTTACATTACGTTTTTTCTAAACAATATTTGTACTTTACTATTGTAGTAACGTTAATTTCCTAGCAATCCATTTACTAATTTGTTTACTTGTTTTATTCATTTATATATTTACTCATTTGTTTATTTATTTTAATAAATTTGTATTAAATGTATTATCTTATTGTTATAATTTATTTATTTATACATGTTTTATGTATATATAGAAAACTTATTTTAATACAATTATTTATTTATTTGCTTATTTTTTTGAGCAAATTGTTTTATTATGATTTATTTTACACTCTTTTTCTCTAATCTTTTCAACGCCCCCCATTTTGAAAACCCCTGACGTTAACTACAACATAAATCTGTTTAGGCCTATGATTTTTATGTGGGTATTTGTATGACTCATATTACCACATGATATACGTTTATGATTGATGTTTTTGTGATTGAGTCATTTAGGGCATTATCTACAATAACTTTACCATAACATTTTTAAGGTAGAATGTGGGTTAATTTAGGACATTTACCAGCCATAAAAGTGTACATTTGTTGTGTTTAACATCAGATGTGGAAAGCAGACGGCAGCTCTAACAATAATCAGTACTAATTTTAGCTTGAAATGCGACACTTTCAATGGTCTTGGTTTATTTTGGTAATGGTTTTGGTGTAGTGGTTAAAAGATAAGAGCTGGTGACTAAAAGATAGCAGGTTTGAACATGGACACCGACGTGTTTAAATTGTTTATCCATAATTCAAAAGAAAAAAAATCTGATTTATGTTACATTACATTTAAATGTTGACAACAAATAATATTATCATGATGGATTGAAATGCAAATAAACAATAATTAATTAATAGTATTTATTAATTTATTTTATTAATATTTATTTGAGGTTTTTATACATCATGATAGTATTTGTTTTACTGCTTTTATTTATTTTTTATTAAAAATGGCCATATTTTAAGGTGCTGTAGTAAAAATGAGAGTAAAGAGAATTATTTACTTTATGCAATTCTTTATATTTTTAAAATCTTATTTAGTGGTGAAATATGAAGCAGACATGTTTTATGATGAGATGATGACTTGTTAGTGCATGTTTGTAGAACTACTGCATATGTAATTCTGTTTTACTCTGGTATCAGTTTCTTTATATGACAGTTATTATCCAGTTCACTGAATTTTACTTCTAGGATGAAATTTGAATCTCTACGTAAAAACCCTTCAGTTTTGCATTAGCGTTTTCCGTGCTCCTCCAACATCACACCAGTCCATTCCTGTATTTCCTGAAAGCGCAGTCTGATGGGATTTGCCTGGTTTGGTTGGGAAGGTTATTCATTGGCTTCACATTTACAGGAGGAGGAAACGCGCATGATTTATGAAGTTAATCTCAGCGTTTCTTGTGTTGTGTTCAGATACACCTTTTGTAGATCATGTTCATTACGGATCTGTGTTGCTAAACTTATAGACTAAAAAATATTTTTCAAAGTTCTAAATAAGATTCCATTTAGGGATGCACCGATGTGAATATTGTGGCCGATACCGATAACCGATATTAATATTGCTGTTATGGCCGATACCGATATTTACCGATGTCGATATCTCTGTATAGAAAACACATTTTTATGATAATCAAATAAAGAGCTATTTTCCAAAACACTTTTTTTTTTTTATATACTTTTGTAATTTATTTTCAGAAATTACTGATATTGGGCACCTTTACCTGTGTGTACCAATATCAGTCATTAATAATTTGTATGTCCACTCTAGCCGCGACGCGACTGCGAGTTGCATACAAATCAATCAAAACCCAGAGCCAATCAGAACGGCGTGTGGGCAGGCTGTCGCGTCAAGTGCACAGCACCAGAGAGTAATCTTGACGGCAATCGCAAGAAAATGGATAAGTAGCTACATAATCAAATTCACAAATATTACACCATTTAAACAGTATTCAAATACATAGGCTACTGAGTTACTTAAACAATCTTTGTCAAATAATACATTTGTTTCTTCAGTTTGAACGTTCTTGTTTCCATTTGTTTAATTTCAAGATCTGAGGTGAATTATCCAGTGTTGCTTTTACAGCTACAAAGCTGGAGCACTAAATGATATTCAAAGTCACATTACACGCTTTTAACATTAAATAAAGCACATAAACAGTGCCTGAGATTATCATTGCCACACGTTGTGTTTATTGTTCCAGCGCGACGTCGCAGAAAAATAGAAACAGTTTCTAAAATAGAATCGTCGCGTGTCGCCGTCGCGGCTGGTTAGGACATAAAGCTCTGATTAACATTGAAAATATACCTTTTATCGCGTGTCGCGGCATCGCGTGTAGTTAGGACACGGTGTAATGACTAGTTCGCGCGCCCACAATGAAGTGCGCGCCCCTACACACAAACCCGGGTTCAAACCTCGCCCTGTCCAGCACGGGAGATATAACAAATGTTGATCGTGTGCCCACCATAAAGTACGCTCCACTACACATAAAAACGGTTCCCACAGTATCAGTTATTCCCCTCGCTCTGACGAGACGTGATAAAGGGTGCACCCTCTGTAAAGCGCGCGCCCCTACACACGAGCGCTGTTCACAGCTGAAATGCGCTCGTGCAAAAACAAACATCCCCGCCCCCACACGCACGTCAAATACACAGGAATGATAATCGGCCTGTTCACATCGGCCATATTTTGACATCGGAACGATACCGATGTGTAAAACAATGACCATATCGGCCGATATTATATCGGCGGCCGATATATCGTGCATCCCTAATTCCATTCCATTCGGAATTTCAATTTTAATTCCGTGACAGTGTTTCTTTTTGACATTTACTGTTTCTGAGTGAACATTGTAAAACCTAATCAATGTTTTTCAGTGTATCTCTGTCATAACCTAACATGAATCTTTTTCCAACATAGGCTGCATGTCTTAACGCTCTGAAGTTCAGCTGGACGGATTGTTTTAAATGTGATATATATGAAATGCATAATTTCCCCTCATGATATTTCTCTCCTTTATCTCTTGCCTCCTCTTACCCACAATCCTCCCTGATGCCGGACCACGGTGAGACCTTGTGAAATTGTTCTTCCCAGAACTGCCGAATATTTGATTTCCTCTTCCTCATGTTTTTTTTTTTTTTAGTCTGGTATTTTCCTTTATTTTACACTCTGCTGATCTCCGGTTGCTGTTGTGTGTGAAACTCCTCTGCATGTTTCCCATGTTTACCGGTTCGCTGATGCACATCCCGGCACAAAGGTTTGCTTTAGTGCGGTTCACATGCTGGACATGAGCCGGTCTTCTTACATTTTGAGGTTTAATGGGAACTTTATGGCTATGAAGATCAGGTTATGGAGATGTTTTTCCAGATCAAACCCTGTTTCTGTGTTGATGAGTGAAGTGTTCGTTGTTCTTCTCACCACCAGGCTTTCAGATAAACCTGTCTGGACTTCCCCAAAGTAAGCCAAGCCTCCTAAACCGTGTCTGTCCGCTGTGCTCGCGCCTGGGGAAGCCTGTCCTCTGTCCTCGACACTAATCCGTCCTCACGCGGGCTCTGCTAGACTTGTGCCGGTCTACGACTGACCGCTCTGCATGCTAGAGTCTCTCTGTCCTGACTGAGAGAGTTCTAGATCAACATAAAGGGATAGTTCACCCTTGAATGAAAATTAAGTCATACTTTACTCACCCTGGTGTTGTTCTAGTTGCCGTACGCCCGTCTTTCTTTAATGGACCACAGAATGAGAATTTAAAAATATATATATTGCTTGCACTCGTCCATATATTGACAGTGATAGCGACTAGCATCAAGCTTTTTTACAAAAGGACGCAAAAGTATCACACGTGCCTTATATTCCAAGTGTATGCGATTGGGTTTGGTGGTTTTCTGGTGTTTGGTGTTGAAATTGAATGTATTATTTAACACAGTTCTTGACCTTGGCGTTGATCTTCTGTGCACGACGTGAGCATTGGTTCGTGAGACTCTATTAGCGCCACAGTCTCGCCCAGAAAAATAAATCAGGATATAACCCATGCTCCTTCTTCTCTGAGCTGAATATATCCGCTGTGTTCGTCGTAACAAGAAGTTATCGCGTTGACATCTGTCAGCTGTCATTATAACTATCATCTGACAAACAGTTCGGTTCCAGTCATATTTGACTCAGTGAAGAAAGTACACAGATACTTTTTTGGGGATTGCTTGCCGTTGGTTGTTCACTGCCCGTCCAAAAGACAAAAAGTCAATGTTTGGATTGAAATAGGCAAATGCTTAAGAGTCAATGACTGGATCATTATTGCAGTGCTTTTGATGTTTCTAGCATGTTATATGTTTGACAACAGTTCTTATAACCATAAATGATGGAGTGTGTAGCATGAATTGGCAACTTTTGAGTCCAGACCTTAAGTTCATTGAAAGTCGTTGGGATGTGCTTGAGGAGACTTTACAGAGTGCTGGACTCTTGCATTGACAATACAAGATCCTGACCAGAAATAAATGTTATGATGTTATTTCCATACACTTTTTTCAAGATCTTGTATTGACAATGCATGAGTCCAGCACTCTGTAAAGTCTCCTCAAGCACATCCCAAAGACTATCAATGAGTTTAAGATCTGGACTCAAGAGGGGCCAATTCATATGTGAAAATTATTCTTCATTCTCCTCACAACCATCCTTTCACAGTTTGAGTCTGATGACTCTTGATATTGTCCTCCTGGAATATGGTCATCATGATGTATCTTCATACACGGCTGTTTAAGAAATGAAAAGCTACACACTCCATCATTTAGAGTTAAGAACTGTTGCCGAACATACAACATGCTAGAAACATAATAATCACTGCAATATTGATCCAGTCATAGACTCTTGAGCATTTGCCTATTTAAATCAAAACGCAACTTTTAATTGACCAGGCATTGTATTTCGTGTCGCATTTTTGTTCATCTTGATTTCTCACGACTTGTGTGCTTTCTCTGCCCGAGACCGAGTGAATTGTGGTGCTTACAGTCTCACGACCGAATGCGTGCGTCCCATAGCAGTGCACAGCAGACCAATTGCAAAGGTCAAGAATTTTGTACATGAAATAACAAATTAAATTTTGGTTTGTTTTTCACCAAACCCAATCGTATATTCCCCAGAACACGTGGAATATGCGGCACGTGTCACATGGGATCATTCTGTGATACTTTCCCGTCTTTTTTAAAAATATTGATGCTGGTCGCCATTAACTTCTATTATATGGATGGGCAGAGCGAGACTTTTTTTTATTTTATTTCTCCTTTTGTGATCCGTAAAGGGCATACGGCCTTAAAACAACGCCAGGGTGGGTAAATTATGGTTTAATTTTCATTTTAGGTTGAACTATCCCTTTAACATTCAAAAATATTGTATATAGTCCCTAAAATTTTGATCGGTACTGCACATTTTCCATTCTCATTTCCTCAGCATTTTGGTGCACATCTCATTTATCATCAGGTCACTCTTCTCTTTAGATGTTGTAATTAAATAACACATATTAGTCGACCACTAGTCAGCTCTTCCGTTTGATAACTCAAATGTTCGTCTGTACTAGACATCTACATAAAGAGGAGATCAGTGAGAAATCGGCACAAGTCTAAAGCTTCGAGCTTCCATTGACTTCTGGACAGTCGATTGGTCCTCACTTTCATTTGATTTAGTCCATTAAAATTCACCAAAATCTGCCTTTACTTGATCAAGATTAAATCACAAGTGTATTTCTGTATTGATCAGTTTTCCGTGTTTCATTCGCACGCAGTAATGGAAGCTCTGGTGGTTGTTTCTTCTGGTGTTTTAGACGGCTTTTCTACTAACCGGTGCAGTGGTTATTATTGCCTTGGGGGTTGTAGCTGTCTTCCCGGTTTCTTGGGTTTGCATTTTGTTTAGTGTTCGAGCACTGCTGGTGCTGGGATGCTTTTGGCATGTGCATCTCGAACAAACACAAGCTTGTTGGGACATGGACGCACATGCCGTGAGATTTCAGAAATGCTGTTCCTCTGGTATTCGAATCCTCACATTCTTGTGGTGGAGGGAAAATTGCCCTTTATTTCACAGAGATGATCATGTGTTTACCTTCAAAAAGACTCTTTAAACATGAATTTTCTATTAACCTGAAGGTATTTTTTGGTGCTTAAATAATCTTTGTTCTCAATCGTCACATAAATTAATTTGCACTAATTCAAAATAATAATACAAGTCTAGTTTGTATATGGAAACAGAAGCATTGAATTATAGCTTGATGCTGTGAATGATACCTCTGTAAACTTTTTGTTAACAATACATTTTTAAAAAAAAATCCTTCCCAGAATTCCTTAGGATTGTGAGCTGAATTCTGCATCTCTTTATTATGAAGGGCAGAAATGGTGTCACAGAACTACCCTGTTATTATAGCAAAAGAAATGTAAAAATAGAAATGTTCTCTTCTCAGAAATTACTTTTAATACCTTCAGAAAACTGAGTAGGGCAACTGACCAAAATACAAAAATATTGGAAAAGGATGTAATACACTGAACAAAATTATAAATGCAACACTTTTTTTTTTGCCCCCATTTTTCACGAGCTGAACTCAAAGATCGAAGACTTTTTCTATGTACACAAAAGGCCTATTTTTCTCAAATATTGTTCACATATCTGTCTAAATCTGTGTTAGTGAGCACTTCTCCTTTGCCGAGATAATCCATCCACCTCACAGGTGTGGCATATCAAGATGCTGATTCGACAGCAGGATTATTGCACAGGTGTGCCTTAGGCTGGCCACAATAAAAGGCCACTCAAAAAAACAAAAGTGTTGCATTTATAATTTAGTTTAGTGCAATTTGACTAAGTCATTTAAAGATATGATAGAGTCGGAAAGCCTACATTCATGCAAAAAAAAAATTATATACCGGTAATTCACTTAGCCTACATATATTATTCCTTACATATGCAGTCAAACTCAGTGTTGGATTTGGTTAAATGGTCTGTGTCTTTTTAACGTTATTTTAAAGTTTCGTCTAGTGATGCACCAAAATTGTGGCAAAAAAATAAATTGACAAAACGCCAAAATAAATACATTTTAGGTTTAGGCCGAAATACTTTTGGAGGAAAGATTCATGTTTAATTGCCACTTCTTCAATTATGCATTCAGATGCAATAACTAGAGTAGCAATATGTATAATTTGTCATATTCAAAATCAAAATGGAGAACTTTACTACAAAGACCTTTAGTTTATCACCTGAAAACACAACGCCTTGAACAGCATAAAGAGTTCAGTTTGACCAGATTTAATCACCTAAACTTATTAAATTACTTTAATAAAAACCGTACCTAAATTACCTGAAAACTTTTTACATCTTTCGGTAAAGGTAAAATAAAATTCAATGCATCACTAGTTGTCATGTTGTTTGCACTGGCTTCATTGCCGTGGTGGGTATTTTTAGTGCTTATGAAGGACGCTGCACCTCTCGTTTGTGGTGCACATGTTGGATTCATACATCATTTAGTGTTTGGGTTGTGCATGGGGAGGTGAAGGTAAGTGTCTTCTGTTTTGTGTCCGGATGTGATCAGATCTGTTCTATTGTCTGCCATGAGTGGACACACAGTAGATGTGAAAGATTTGCTGATGTTAAACGCAGGGTTTGAGCATGTCGGACTGCAGTCACTGTCCTCTGCTGCCAGATTTGCTAAAGCCGTCGTCGCCCGCCATGTGTTTCCACACTTTACACATTGAACATGTTTCAAACCCTCAGCGTGTCCTGATGGCTTTAGGAAATCTGGCTCTCGGGTTCCTCTCCTGGTGCTCCGATGTGCATGTCTCTAGTCAACTGTTGTCTCTTCCCACATCTTCCATGGCTTAGTTATAGATATCATCATCATCATCATCATCATCCTATGGCAGCCTGAACAAAATACACCCGCAACTTTGTCTTCAAGCTGTCTGAGTGTGTCTGTGTCTCTTCCTCCTCTGTCAGGTAAACGTAAAGCCCTGAAGTTAAATTTTGCCAGTCCTCCAGTCAAAACTACTTCCAGAATCACTCTGAACACCGCCGGACTTCCTTTCCAGAACCCACACATGTGAGTACGGATCATCTGACGGCTAAAGCATGGATGAAACTCAATCAGCTTCTTGCAGAGTTTAGATCCAACTCCTGTGATGGCTTGTGTTGTCATGAAATATAAACTATAGAGGGTTATGCGTGTGTCGTGGCAAAAAGACTGACTTGTTTTCAGCGTGACTGCTGTGAAAAACACACAAAACACATCTAAAACGAGGAAAGAGCTTTGCGATTGACTGTACATCTAGATTTGAGAAGAAATCTGAGGTATATTTTACAGACTGCCAAAAGCTACAGAGCAGAGAAGCAAATGTAGGCTATCGCTGCAATTCACAGAAACAACACAGGCAGCGAAAAGTGGATTTGCAGTTATAATTGTGTGTCGATATGCTGAATTTAAGGGTAAAATCATACCCTATTGTTATATATTGTATTGACAACTCATCTCAATTAAATATTTACCATCGTATATTCTGCATAATTGTTTTTAAATAAACACTGACAAGAAACTATGCAAGTTTTAGGGCTGGACGATATGATATAAGATTGATATAAGTGATCACCCGGATTATATTGGATTTATATAAATCGTTCACAGGCAAATTCGCTTTATGCATTTCCCCGCCGTCGAATTCAGGCACATATAAATGACTACGTTTACAAGCTGTCAATATTCGGGTTATGGTCGGGTTAAGGTCACCTGTTTACATGCGTGAGCAGAGAGAGTTACTCCTGTATGGAATTTGTAATCAATTTGCAATATCCCGATGTAAACGGCGACGCACGGTTAGCGTCTGGACGTACGGACAACCTTAAGACGCAATATGCGTCATTTCTGTCATACTTCCTGTATCCAAAGACAACAGCAGCAGCACGCGGATAATGAATAGTTAGCGATCGGCTTTGTTTGCGCTTTGGTGCTGATACTGACCCACCAGCAGCACTTGACACTACTGTGCTGCATCTCACCATGTTTACCTCTACTTCTTGTTTACTTCCAGTTGTATGCGGCCAGTCGGCGCATACAAGAAGTTCCTCTACTCAAAACACCACGATTCCTTGCGAATGGAACATGCGCAGAACACAAATCAATTTTCCTTTTGATGGGAATATGCCGATACGTGTTTACATGACCAAATATTCGGGTTAGAAAAAGGGGTAAACCCAGGGATCATATTCGTGTTTTTAAAAACGGGTATATGAGCATATTCCGGTTTTTGCCAGTGTTTACATGGCCGCGCGTGACCGGGTTATTCCTAATATTCCGGTTTTGAACGGGTTTTTGGCTGCTTGTAAACGTAGTCAATGTCAGGAAACACGATTCCTGCATGTCAATATCCATGGATCACTGGATCTTTGGTAAGTTGTAAGGAGCACTATGTCGAGTCCAACCTTTAGTTTAAACTGATAATTGTTTGTTTTACTGGCGTTTTCGCAGTTTCCCCTGTTAAATCCAGTCTTCTGCCACTCCGTCCGGGGAAGTGACGTCAATGCATTCCCTCTATATTGTTGCCCGTCTCTAATCTGCTAAAATCTCTGGTAATGTGTATGGTAAATATAATGAATCCGGAAACTAGACGAGGTCAAATAAACGCTTTGCATGAGTTGACGGTCTCTTTTAAAGACTTTAAAGAGAACGTCAACTCAACTTTAAAAGTGCAATAATTATGTTAAGTTGTAAAAATAAATTTGTCAAATGAGAACAATCGTGATTCGTATAAGTGTTGAGCAGAATTATTGTCAATAGTGGCATTTCTATTCTACACCTCCTGCATCTGAGCGTTTTGAACTTGAACTCTGTGGAGAGTTTCATGACTAGTCTCCGGTTTGGTCTTTCCAAGCTCAGCCGTGAACCTCTTTGCGTTGCACGTCTGTGTTTCCCAGAGAACGGCTGCGGACACACAGTATCGAGTCGTCTGGGAAGCTGAAGATCTCTCCGGAGCAGCACTGGGACTTCACGGCGGAAGACCTGAAGGATCTCGGGGAGATCGGCCGAGGAGCGTATGGATCCGTCAACAAGATGGTGCACAAACCCAGTGGACAAATCATGGCTGTCAAAGTAAGACAAAGTTCTTTATTGGCATTGATGGTTCCATGTAGAACCTTTAACATCCCTAGAATCTTTCCATTCCACAAAAGGTTCTTTATAGTGGAAAAAGGTTCTTTAGAATATTCAAATGTTCACACTAAGAAAACAATTTATTTTTTATTCTTCTATGGCATCACTCTGAAAATCATCTTTTGGAAGCATTATTTTCAAACATTCAGATATCATAAGTTATTGACTGGTTTCATTTATACTGTAGGTTGTTTTGGAAAGTTAAACTCGTTTAAATTGAATAAAAATTGAACACCAAAGTGGCAAAACTTTCTAAAAAAGGCAAGGTTTCTGAATGCAAATCTCCATGAGTGAGTATAGACCAAAGAGACAAAGTTGCCTCAGGTTACCAGACAAGAAATGAAGGTCGTGGTGCCAGATCCCTAAACAATATTGAAGATAGCTTGATGCAACTATATATATATATATATATAAACACCCACACACTTGCAAGTTCTTATGATCCCCTGTTTAGGTGTTACTAGTTGCATCAAGCTACATTCTTCAATATACTATATTTAAATATATACTGTTTATGTATACATATTTGTGTCTGTCATATGTGCATACATACACACGCATATATTGTATAAAGCAAACTTTTATGTTAGATGCGATTAATCTCTACAAAAAGATACGACAACAAAACGGTTACTTGACAAAGTTTTTTTAACACCTTTATAACTGTAAATGACACCTTTCATAAATCAATACTATTGTTTCATTTTGAGTTATCTTATTTTACTTTTGCAAAGAGATCTCTCTCTCTCTCTCTCTCTCTCTCTCTCTCTCTCTCTCTTGTTTCACACAGCCTCTGAATGCATTTGTTCAGTGCTTGTTTTATAAATTATCTGTGCGATATATGAAATCAATCAGATAATAATAAGCTGCGATGTGGATCAGACTCTGCTGACGGTCGTGTGTGTGTGTGTGTACAGAGGATCAGGTCGACGGTAGACGAGCGCGAGCAGAAGCAGCTGCTGATGGACCTAGACGTGGTCATGAGGAGCAGCGACTGTCCCTACATCGTCCAGTTTTACGGGGCTCTTTTCAGAGAGGTTCGTCTGCTTTCCTTCTCATGCTCTCTGACAGAGTCTTTCTAAACACATAAACACTTGTGTTGTGCTTTTTCTAGGGGGACTGCTGGATATGCATGGAGCTCATGTCCATCTCCTTCGACAAATTCTACAAATACGTGTATTCCTCTTTAGACGAAGTGATTCCAGAGGAGATTTTAGGGAAAATAACATTAGCTGTGAGTTGCATCATTTTTATTCAGAGCTTTTAATAAGCGTCGCGTTGGTCAGCGCTCATTAACGTGCTCTTCTGTGTCGTTTTCAGACTGTGAAAGCACTTAACCACTTAAAAGAAAGCTTGAAAATTATTCACAGAGGTAAGAGAGGCAGCATGATTTTATTTCTGACCTCCATCAGTTTAGTTTAGTTTGCATGTCGTAAGAAGACTCTCAGGTTTAGATGCTCTTTCATGATCTCTCTGCAGACATAAAGCCATCAAATATCCTCCTGGACCGGAAGGGCAACATTAAGCTGTGTGATTTTGGCATCAGTGGACAGCTGGTCGACTCCATCGCCAAAACCAGAGATGCAGGATGCAGACCGTATATGGCAGTAAGTCATGCAGTCATACATTCATATATACCATATATACCGTATATATATATATATACACACACAACCGTTTACAAGTTTGGGGTCGGTAAGGAGTTTTAATGTTTGTGAAAGAAGTGTCTTCTGCTCACCAAGGCTGCATTTATTTGATCAAAAAAAATATTATTGCAATTCAAAATAAGATATAAGATACTGTTTTATCTGTGTGAATATATATATATATATATATATCCCTGTGATAAAAGCTGAATTTCCAGCATCACTACTCTTCAGTGTCACATGATCCTCCAGAAATTACTCTAATATGATTATTTGATGCTCAGGAAACATTTCTGATTATTATCTGTGTTGAAAACAGTTGTGCTGCTTCATATTTTTTGTGAAAAATGTGATGCATTTTATTTTCCAGGATTATAGGATGAATAGAAAGTTCAAAAGAACAGCATTTACTTGAGATATAACATTTTGGTAACATAATAACTGTCTTTACGGTCACTTTTGGTCAATTTAATGCATTCTTGCTGAATAAAAGTATTAATAAAAAAAAAAAGAAGAATAAACACAGCACACCTTAAACTTCAAACTTTTGAACGGTACTAGTGTATGTGTAACATGTACAACTCATTTCTCTCTCTCTCTAGTTCTGTCTCACTTTCTATATGTAGAAAAAATAATATGCTATCAATTATTATTATTATTATATATAATTATAAGTTATTCTATTCTAGTCCATATATATATATATATATATATATATAAAATGCTTTTAATGCCATTTCAGTCTTCCTTTGATGCAGTTAGAATTTGTTTGTTTTTAAACACCATTGCTATCACATTTTGTAACGATATAAAAAAACTAACCAAAAAAACTAAGTCAATTATTGACAAAAACTGTTAATTTCCTAAACCGTGTCTGTAATGTCCTGTCGAGTGTGTGTAGAGTGATGTAACTGCAGATGAAGCGCCGCTCTGCAGTTAGTGCTGCTGCTGCCGATGATGATGTCATAGTCTAATCTGAGCGAGTGATCTCATCCCGACTGCATTATGACATCATCAGTCTTTAAACGTGTGTTGATTGACCTGCACAGCTGTTAGCATGTCACACACACACACACACACGCTGCCGTCTGTCTGGACAGAAGCACATCTGGTTTCCTCATGTCTTGTCCTGTAACGCATCTGATGCGCTCTTGCAATTGCACAATTGTCTTTTCCCGGACTTTTTATCAGTCGTGCATCTCTTGAGAAATGAACCCGTGATCATCGCGGCTCTTTAAAGTCATGAAACATTAATCGGCGGAAGTGGCATGAAATATCAGAACATTTGCACTGCATTTAAACAGTGATTTCTGAGCTAAACTGAACATTCAGCTGTTAATCATGTTGGACAGGACTGGATTTGATCCACCAGAATACACTTTTCAGGATAAATGATTTTCTATGTAGAAAAGTCGATTTAAAGTAAATTGTTACGTATATTTATTAATAAAAAAATATATATATATTTTTAAATAACATGCACTAATGATTTGTGACACAATAAGAGCATTAAAATGTAGTAAAGTAAATGATATCATCTGTAAAGCATCTGATAGGATTCACATTTATATATTTATCTAAATCAACCTCAAGCTTTCAGGACGTGTGTGTGTGTGTGTGTGAGAGAGAGATCATGAAACAACTTTAGCAACACGTTTAACTTGTGTAATGTGACGTTTATTAGTGAAACACAATATTCAGCAGTAAATCACAAAAAAAGACGGGACTTTATCATTGGTTAAATTTAATATTATTTTCCCTGCCAATGTTTAAGAAGAAAAATCTATTTAGAAATGGAGGAAATGTATTATTTTTATAATAATAATATAAATAATACTGATTATTATTAGTGTTATTAAAAAAGAGAATATAATATTAATGATGATTATTATTTTTTAGAATAACATGCATTGATTATTTTTTTATTTAATTAGTAAAATAATACATTTAAATACATATTGAATTTTTAATCATAATATTTAAATACTATTTTAATATATTATGTTAATTTTATTATACTACAAATATATTAATTGTAATATTTTAATAATAGATTAAGTAACAAAATGTATACAAATACATTGAATATGAATAGTAATCGATAATACTTGTATTATTAATACCTAATATACACTGTTTTTATTCTCAATATACTATCTTTAGAATATCATGCCATGATGATGAGTGCAGAATTGGTAGTGAAAGTAAGTAAAGTAAATGTGTGTGTGTGTGTGTGTGTTCCAGCCGGAGAGGATAGACCCCAGCGCCTCCAGACAGGGATATGATGTGCGCTCAGACGTCTGGAGTTTGGGAATCACACTGGTGAGAATGATGTGTGATCTGTCATGTGGTGTCAGCGCTTGTGTGATGTTGAAAGTGTGCTGCAGTGCTGTTATTGTGTGTGTGTGTGTGTTTCAGTATGAACTGGCCACAGGACGGTTCCCCTACCCGAAGTGGAACAGTGTGTTTGATCAGCTGACGCAGGTGGTGAAGGGCGACCCGCCGCAGCTCAGCAGCTCCGAGGAGAGGCAGTTCTCCCCCAAATTCATCAACTTCGTCAACCTGTGGTGAGACACTCACTCACTCACTCACTCACTCACTCACTCACTCACTCACTCACTCACTCACTCACTCACTCACTCACTCACTCACTCACTCACTCACTCACTCACTCACTCACACACACACACACACACACACACACACACACACTTCCTTGTGATCTCTGAGCGTTTCCTCTTTCTGAGAGTTTGCAGACTCAGCAGAAGGGATGTAATAACTCTGATCACATGATGCACATGACGCCTCCTGCTGGTCGTTCAGAGACACTGCAAGAGCTCCACATCTCACTAGTGATGGTTTAATGAAATATTGTATTGTTTTTGTCTCTAACAGCCTTACAAAGGACGAGTCGAAGAGGCCAAAGTACAAAGAGCTTCTGGTGAGTTTCTGTTAGTCTAAATAATGTTTATTCATTTGTATTTTAGTTTGCTTTTAATTATTTTAATACGTCAAGCTAAAGTTTTGTATATTTTATTTCAGTTATCGTTTATTTTATTTCTACTAACTAACAGTTATTTATTATTATTATTATTAAATATTTAATGATTTCATATTATTTAAGAGATCAAATAAATAAATAAACAAAATAATGTGCTACACTGATACACTATGTAGTTTAAAACTGATTGACAGCTCCTGAACTCTGCACGTTCCCTTATGCATATTATACACTTTAACCTACAAGCTTTTAGACACTTAAAGCATTTAAGAACTGAACTTCCCAGTATTTTTTGAGGATTTCCCCTGAAGACTTTGGGAATTCTGCTTCTTAAATAAATATGACAGTTGTTGAGGTAATAAATAAGTATGATGTCAGTTTAAGTCTTGTTTTGTTTTTTTTTTCCATTATTTTTGCTGTTTTATCTTTTTCTAAAGTATTTGTCTTATTTTAAGCCATCTTAAAGTAGTAGTTCACCCAAAAATGAAAATTATCCCATCATTTACTCGTCTTGTGGCCATCATAGGTGTACCGTATATGACTTTATTTTTTTCAGCTGAACAGCGATGCGTTTTTGTAAGAAAAATATCCTTTTTTATTATAAATGTATAAACTATAATCACTGAATTCCGGCAATGGCCAGTGAGTTTATAAAGTTATAAATATGTATATTTTTCTTAGAAAAACACATGGCTTGGCTTCAGAAGGCCTTTATTACCGGTATACGGATTACTTGGATGAATGGATGCACTTTTTGTGCTTCGAAATCTCAATTACCATTCACTCCCATTATAAAGCTTTGAAGAGACAGGATTTTTATTTATTTAACTCAGATTATTGAGAAGGATGTCATATACACCTAGGATGGCTTGAGGATGAGTAAATCATGGGCTAATTTTCATTAATTGCGACCCGTTAATGCTTCAACTGTGATAAAGGCGTTTGCGAGGTTCATTGCGAGGGTTTACGAGGAACTCTGAAGTAAAATAAAGCAGAAGTGCTGTTCAGTTAAAGAAATGAAAGTAAACCAAACTTCTCTCTCTCTGTCAGAAACATCCCTTCATTCAGATCTACGAGGAGCGTACGGTGGACGTGGGCAGTTACGTCTGCATGATCCTGGATATGATGCCCGCGTCTCCCAGCTCCCCGATGTACGTGGACTGACACACACACACACACACACACGCGTCTGCACACGGTGTAAAGATTTGCTTCATCACAGAACTGCAGTATTAAAACGGGAAAACGTACACAATCTTGTACACACCGCAGAACGGTGTTTAATTCAAGCTCGACTGTAATATACCTCCTACCCATGATTCCCTCTCTCTCTCACACTCTCTCTCTGTCTCGTCACACACACACTTATCTGTAAAGCGTATAAACACACACACACACACAGGCGTCTGATGGGACACACGCGACGGTCTGGCCCTGATATCTCTCTCTCTCTCTCTCTCTCTCTCTCTCTCTCGTGGATGCAGAATAGTGATTTTAAACCGATATAAAATAATGAATAATAAATAAGCCTGGAATTGTATTTATACTTCTGAAATGACTTGTGGAATATATGATTGGGAAGCCGTCGCCGTACTGGAATCTGCTCGTGTCCGGTCCCCCTCCTCTTCATGTATGTGATATTAAACACGTGTTTTGTATGTAAAGGTGACTGACGCAGAGGTGGCCGGGCTTTCTGTAACGAGGACATCCATCCTCACTGTACAACGAATATGTGCTGATATTATAAATAAAACTGAGGAATATGGAAACGACTCCATGTTTGATACTTTTTTTATTAAAGTGCAGTTCATCTTGTAAGAAATAAATCCAGTGATTTGACATTGAGTTTTTTCTGCTTGTTTTGATTTATTTTCACTCCATTGTAGTTCTGTTGCCCATATATTTAATTTTAATATAACTTAATTCACTATTGATATCAATAATTAATAAAAACAATCCTTGTGTTTACATTTTAATTTCAAAATTAAATACATTTCAGCAGAATCTAATGGCTGTTGAAAAGTCAGCTTTGTTCACAGGAATAAATTACATTTCAATGTATATTTCAATAGAAAACAGATATTTTAAAAAGTAGTATTTCAAAATATTTTATTTTTGTTTCGTTTCTGTTATTCATATTGCTGTTAATTTACTGTATGTTTGATCAAATAAATGCAGCCAAAGAGTCGAAAAATTACTTATTACAAACTTTTGACTGGTAGTGTTACTAGTGTAAACATTTAGCCATATTAATAATCCATGTTCGGACCCATAAAATACAAAGCCCAATTATATTATTAATATGATACAGGACAAGGAGTTTTAATGGGTAATTTTATGGAAATTTACGTTGTGGACTTCCATTTGTTTATAGGGTACTGATTCTTACAATTAACTTATTTTAATACATCATATTGTAACAGTCCATAATGAGTCCTGTAAGACAAAAAACAAAAACAAACATTGGCGACCCCTTGAGGGAGAGACTGTCCAAAGGAAAAATATTATTGGATAGCAACATTTGCCACCAAATAGCCTAGCATTGTTCTTAAAAAAATTAAAGATGCCGTTAATTAAGTGAAGGGTAAGTGTTTATGTAAAAATCGTTTCTTTGATACGCGATAAATGATTCTCTAGAGGCGGCTGCGGCTCAGAAAGCTGATTTCCCTTTGAGCCACGTTCAATTTTCACGACGTTTTTTATCTTACTGCTGAGATTTTGACTCTTTAATGTATAATCGTTCCAATCTAATAAAAGCACAGAGTAATATCTGAAATATAGATGAGAATGCAGCACAACGATGTCCATTAAACGATGGTTTGGAAATCATTATCCAGCATTCAGAAACGCCTGTGGTTGGTCCGTCCACAACAGCGATGAGGAAAGTAACGGTTATAAACTGACAGCGCGTCGTTTCATCAGATGACTGGATATTTAATCAATGTTTAACTTTTAATAATGGACTTTGAAATAAAAAATACACCGTTGATAATTAAAATAGTCGTGTATCCGACCTTTTTACAACATTTTTACTTTTTATGGTGGGCAGAAATGTTGACTCGCTACATTTTTAGAAGTGCGACTGGTTAAAGCGATAGTTCATAGACAGTAAGAGACAGTTCACCCAAAAATAAATATTCTGTTAATTGAAGAATGTTTGTAACCAAATAGTTGACGGCACCCATTGTAGAAAAAGAAAGAGAACTATGGAAGTGAATGGGACCATCAACTGTTGGTTACAAACATTCTTCAAAATATCTTAATTTGTGTTCAGCAAAAGGAAATTCATACAGATTTGGAACGCCCCCCCCAAGTATTATCAAAACCTCACAAAACATTTTTTCCCAATATAATGAAAATTGAGAGCACAAATAATCAATAAAAAAGAACATTTCCAGAAAATAATGTAGTAAAATTACAGTGACAAAACAAAAACAGTCTGACAAAAGTTACACATTTAGTCGATATCAGATTTAAACTAGAAGATCTATAAGCGATGTAAAATATGTTGAATAATTTAACAAGGCACGTTTATATTAATACATAACACATTTTCGCGTCATTCCACCCAGTGCTATTTTAGTCCAGACGTCATCATCACGCGACGGAAGCGCGTCCAGCAGCATCAACACACACATGTGTGAGTGAGTCCTTCAAACTGCTGTGCTGTACAGAAACACACAGAGCATTCTCGGGACTATCTTTATTGAGCTGATATTATGAGCGGCTCCTCGTAGGCGCTCGCGGTGTTTATTATGCTCGCGCGCCTCCGCTGCTCTTTCCTCACACACAGACTGAGAGTCGCTGAAGAGACTCTGCTGAAGCAGAGACCGGTGACACTGATGGAAACACACTCCTCCGGGAAGACCAGACCCGTGAAAGACACGCGGCGACATGTGAAGACGAGGGACAACCGCAGGCAGGGCGAGCTGCACGGGCCGTCCACCGTGTATGTGCAGGTCGCGGGCGCGGGGAGTCGCGATAACGGCGCGTCGCTGTACGTCTTCTCCGAGTATAACAGGTGAGCATTCAGTGTCACGTGACAGAATCTGTCAAGAGGGTCAAACCTGGTCAAACATTACACTTCATAACAGCACTCATCAATAATCATCATTACATAATACATCAGTAATTCAATACAATACAGCTTAGAAAAATATGTGTGAGGCAGAGTTGACACGTCAGCTGATTTAAAATAATTATAGTACATATTATTTTATTATTATAAATGTAATTAAAATAATATTAACATACATTATTTTGCACATTATGTAATGAATAAATATACAAATAAAGATATAAAATCATTTATTACAAATTATAAACATTTGATTGTCAATGTCATGATTAAAATGTCATGATTTATTTGCCAGTATATTTTTTATTCAGTTTATTTTTTTTATAAATCAAACACATGAATATGTTATTTTTTTATTTTTTCAATTATATAATTAATATATATTATATAATAATTTATATATACACGCATCCATGTAATATACATGAACCACTGACCATCTAAGCAGTATATAATGTTTGTTGATGAATTAATAATGAAAGTAACTACAATGTTGCTAATCAAATAATGTTTTCATTTTTGCAATTATTATTAACAATAATAATAATGTTTAATAAATAAGAGGTAACAATTCATGAGTTTGTTTAAAAACATTATTAACGAATTGTGTCACTTTATGCAATGCTTAAATCAACAGTGTATAAACATACATACGCATTATATACTTTTACATAAATATCTGATTCTGAATCAATAAAATATATGATTCGTATTTATGAATAATGCTTTAAAATATATCATGAAATTTCAAAATATTTTACTGTTAAACTTTATGTAATCTGAGCTCATTAGCTGAGGAATCATAAATATAAAATTGTATAAATGTAATATATATAACTTATTTGATTGTTATTTGACTTGATTTGTTTGAGTATTTATATAATAACTTATCTTTTATTTAAAAACAACATTTACAGGAATTCCCTTATAAGAGACCAGTAAAGAAAAATGTCATTAAACTTTGATTCATCAGATATTTAGTTGACTTGGATAAAAGCATTTGCTAAATGAATGTATAAATGTATTTTTATATTTCCACTTATTAGATTTTGGAAAAATAATGAATCTCTGACCACCCAAGCCGTATATAGTGTTTATTGGTGAATTGTGAGTGAAATTGAGTGTAAACTGTATATTAATTGTAAAGCATCTGTTGGATATGCAGGTATCTGTTCAACTGTGGTGAAGGAACTCAGAGACTGATGCAGGAACACAAGTAAGAGATCAACCAACACTGCAGATTCATTGTGTCGTGACGTGATGACACTCTTGTGTGTTCATACGGCATGTTTTTGTGTTTTGATTGTGTATCCAGAATGAAAATTGCTCGCTTGGACAACATCTTCCTCACCAGGATGAGCTGGGAGACGGTCGGCGGTTTATCAGGTGCTTTAGCTCTTCATTCTGGTTTTTCATCTTTTCCAGTTTCTATCTTCTTCATTACAGAAAGATCCTAACTTTAGAAGATCCTATCTTATCTGTTTGGTAACCATGGCAATTCCAGTTAGGACCTCATTTAGGACAAAATCTATTATAAAAAGGACATTTCTAAAGTCCGTAATCTTATATTAAGGTGAGACACTACAGGTGAATAGGGTACAATATTTAACTCACAGATATCACCATGAAACTTTACCAGTTGATTACTCTCGCGAATAGGATAAAAAAATGTATTGCAAGTTTTCTGTAATTTTGTTTAAATATGCTAATCAGGCTATATATAATTAAATATGTGCTAATTTGCATATATTTAGAAGTGACGAATCTGACCATTGAAAAAAAAAAAACAAGGTTCAAAATTATTTTAGCATTTTGTTGACATATTCAATGAAAAGACATTACCAGATGGGATTATGAATGAATATCTCAATTTGTTACCCTGTAAATCAGACAATACTGCCAATAGCCTTAAAATTAATTTCTGCCCTATTTTTAGGCATAAAGTGTCATATAAATGAGGCCAAGAATGATATATCAACAAATCCCTCTTAACAAACCTTCACGATATAGTTAGGGATACGACTGTAAAGTATGGTGTATGTAGAGCTACAGAAGTGGGAAATCGTCACTAGGAGTGTGAGGAAAAACTCATTTTGAGAAAACGGACTTTAAAGATTTTTATGGCAAAATTCCACTAATTTCTATTGAAAGCTATGAATTGCAGACAAAATATGCATTAGGTCCAAGTAAAATCCATGTATCACACTGTTTAACTTCCAAAACTCATTATTGATTCATCCATCACTGATCATAACATACAAAACATGACAACACTTATAAATACAAATAGTATGAAATGTCACGTGACGATTCTGAACGAATCACGTTGTCAGAAATTGGCATTAACCAATGAGATTGCGCATTTCGAGTTAAATCGCCCATTTTACTTTCATGATTGGTTGCTGATAAATAGGAAATGACCATATTTGGATACGACGGCATTGCAAAGGAGAGAGAGAGAGCTTTCTAACGGTATGTGTGATGACAGGACGTCACATTTATCAATGATACAAGATGAAGAACAGCGATGTTTGATGGTGGAAAGACTTTATGAATACCAAGCTTATCAAAAACTTTACTTAAGGAAAAGTACCACTTATTTTGTTTCTCTTTTTTAATCTCAGTTATTTCTATTATCTGAGTCTTTCCGTGTTACTTCACAGCAGCTGTTTGTTTGCGTATAGTTGGTTGGTTGGTGACAGACCTGAGAGTTGATTACCGAACTCGATGGAGGGCTTTAAGATTTCCTTACTACAGATAAGATGAGATTTTGTAAGATAGGATGATTGAGAATCCTAAATCAACATAAGATTTGCTTCTGTAATACAAATTTGTGAAAAATCCTAAATTAACTTGTCAGATCTTAACTTAAGACTTAGGATAGAAAGTTTCTGTAATGCGCCCCCAGATCACACTATTTTCTTTTTGCTATTTGCAGAGTTTTGCGTTGCCGTGTAAATACTAAGATTAGAGACTCTGCTCTCTGATTGACAGGTTCATGACTCTGTGTGTTGTGTTTTTTGCAGGGATGATCCTGACCCTCAAAGACACGGGAGTCCCTCAGTGTGTCCTGTCCGGACCGCCACAGCTGGTGCGTTTATGCAGATCTTTGTGTCCGTTTGGATATTTTTATGAAGTTTGACTGAATTGTGTTGTTCTGTTGTTTTAGGATAAATATTTGCAGGCCATACGAGTGTTTTCAGGACCGCTGGAAGACATTAAACTTGGTAAAGTCCACCGTTATCATTCTCCTCATATCAGTTCTCATATATATGCAGTGTTGTTATAGTTTACTACAATAACATAAGCTTTAAATAGAGCTGAAACAAAATATATATGTCAGATTTTTTGCAAAAGTTGTTTTTGTTTTACTTTTAAAGGTGCATTGTGTAATATTTAGGAGGATCTGTTGACAGAAATGCAATATCATATACAACATACTATGTTTTCAGTGGTGTATAAAGACCTTACATAATGAACCATTATGTTTGTATTACATTAGAATGAGGCTTTCTATCTACACACACCACGGGTCCCCTTACATCGACATGTTTCTAGTGGCCCTAAAGTGTGTTGTTCTTCGTGCAAAGAAGCTAGCTAAAGTCAGCGAATAAAACACTGACACAATGATGAACAGGTAGCAATAATATTCGCAATATCATATCGTTTTACTGATTAAGTAAACCTAATTTCTTAAATGATCTTTGTAAAGAAACCTCATTGCTGAAAAAGCTACTCTCTGCTGTCTCAGACGACAACATCACTTCTTGTCGGCCACCTTCTGTTGGGTGCAATTCACAACCTCACCACTAGATGCCGCTAAAATTCACACACTGCACCTTTAAGTTGTTGAGGTACTAAAAGTGTAAAAGTAAAAGAGATGAAAATAAATGAAAAAGAAAACTGAAACTAGAGAGTAGAAACTGTAAGGGCTAATTGAAAATGTTATTATAAATAGTATATAAATGTTACTAAAATAACATCTATGGTCCGTTTACTCAGCTGAAGGAGATGCTGTTTGTGTTTCTTTGTTTTGCAGCTGTCAGGCCGTACACTGATCCTCAGTATAAAGACAACACCATGACCGTCAGTCAGGTTCCTCTCTTCTGTGAGTGTCGCCTCATCACTACACTGTTCTGAACGTTTAAAAACCGTTCACATGTAAAGGATCCGTCTCTACTGTGTGTGTGTGTAGCTGAGCGTAAGGCCGAGGCGGGCAGACGTTCCCCAGGCTCGGTGCGCAGCTGCAGTCCTAACAGCGGTCAGAAGGGGGCGCTCCGGAGACTGGAGGATCTGGAGGAGAGTCAGAGTCTGAACGCCAGCAGAAGATCACCCAGTCCAGGCAAGACACACACACACACACACACACACACACACACACACACACACCGGTTTATGAGCTGCTGGATGTAGCGTATGCATCAGTGGTACCCTCGTTATTGCAGTGCATTATGGGATTGAATGAGTGCACTCGATAAGGTCCACTATGGGTTCAGACACTATTTAAGGGTATAGGGGGGCGATACAGAGTTAATATACGAGTATGATATGAGTTAATCAGGGTTGAAGCTGATATTCACAGAAAATTACTTTTGCATTACAAAATATAGTAGATATGAATACAATTAGTTTGAAATTAGTCACAAACTCTGTAGTTTAAAGGGGTAAATGCTATGAAAATTAGAATTTGATTTAATATATATTTTATTTAAATTATTTATATATTTATATGATTATTTTATTGCTTTATTTAATGACATTAGTGTTATATAAGTAAAATAAGTGTTTATTGCATTTGGACTACATTGTTGATCATTTGGAAAAAAAAAGTTTGTCCATTATTATTGTCTAATATAATTATAATAATGTGTTACATTTAAAATATAAAATTAGTTTTGTTCATTTTAAAAATAAATATTTTCAATCCAAGTTCCATTTTGCCTGTTATATTATATTTTCTCCAATAATAATAATTAAAAAGTGATCAAAACAATGTTTTCCATTGCATTTGAACTATACGTGTGAATTTTTTTTTTCTAAACTTGTTTCATCCAGCAAACCTTTAAATAAACCTTGTCTCATTTATAAAAGGCAGTTAGCATGTCACGTGCGTCATATTCATAATTTGTGGTTGTTTTGAAGTGCACTTAAAGAGAGTGGCACTAATGTGTTTGATCAGAAATATGAATGTTTTTTTCTTTACAGAAGGCAAAGGAAATATCACCAGAGATTCATCTCTCGTGGTGGCCTACGTGTGTAAGGTCAGCAGAAATAATAATTATACTAACTTCAGGTGTCTTTTCACCTTTTACGATCATACGGTGTCTAATAGCTTATCTTCCATGTAATGTTTCTTCAGTTACACTCTAAGAAAGGGAACTTCCTGGTACTGAAAGCTAAAGAGATGGGCCTGCCGGTGTGAGTATCTGATATACATATGATATATCTGTTCAGGACTGAAATATAACACACATGTGATGCACCGATATAACATTTTTGGCCGATGCCAATAATTATTTAGATTTGAAAGATGATAACCGATATTTTGGCCGATAAATCTAAATACAATTTTTTCTATAATTTTTGAGAGCCTGATTACAAAAGCAAAAGTCTCTCCATTAAAAGCCACATCCCAAACACACAATTACAATATCCTCATTATAATTTGTATAGCCTATATGACAGACCTGCGCTGCACATTAACTGTATTTTCCTTTTTGAAGTGATTCCAATCATATTTCAAGCAATTCATAACTAGCACGGCACATCTGAAGTGTCTCAGCTGAAGGAAATAATCCATTATTTATCGGCTTTAATATAAGCCGTATAATGTCTTCTCAGACCGATAACAATGACATTAAAAATGCACATATATTGTCCGATACTGATATGGTGGCCGATATATCATGCACCCCTAAATATGAACCTATGCTTGTTTTCTTTGCCTGTAGAGGAACAGCAGCCATCGGGCCCATAATCGAGGCTCTGAAAGCTGGGAAAACTGTCACACACGATGGAAAAGAGGTGATCCTTCAGATGTTTCTAGAGCCGAGAGACTCCAGTGTTGATCTGAAGACTTCGGACCTGGTTGTTCTGACTGTGCAGTGTGTGTTTCAGATCCGACCGGAGGAGCTGTGCACTCCGGCTGATCCCGGACCTGTGTTCATCGTGGTCGACTGTCCGTCAGAAGACTTCATTCAGCCGCTCTGCACCAATCACGTCTTACAAAGGTGAAGAAACTAACTACTGGCGGAAGTTTCCGGATTTTGGCGCGTTCGCACCGCAGGAACTGGGAACGATTTTAGTTCAAGGAACTACTTTAAGCTCCTACTTCTGAGTCGGGTCTAAACCAGCACTAGAGGAACCACCAGTGACGTTACTGTTCGCTGATTAGGCGAACGCACAAAAAAACACCAGCACCCGCCATTTTTTAAAAGCTGTGTAAACACAGATTAAAGCCTATATATTTACTCCATAAACTAACTCTACAAACATGGAAAACAGTGATAGATCGACCTCTTGAACTCTTACGCTGAGGAGAAAATCCAACGCAACTTTGAGAGGACCAAGCCAAACATGATTGTTTTTCTGCTCCGCGCGACACCGGATATCAACCACACGGCAAACGCTAATACCTTTTCATCACTGTCTCCTTTCTATGTAACAGTTCTATCTAATAACGTATTAGACAGGAGTGTTAGACAGATCGCACACTAATGAACACTGCGAACGCGAGCGCTGTGTGCTCAGGCTCTGGTGTTCTCTGCGCCGCCAAAATAAAAGTCACAACAAGAAGCGCGGCTTGCGTCAATACAGAGTTCCTACTAGCGGTGCAAATGCAACCAGGAAAATGTTTCTAAGGGGAAGCGTTAGTTCTCGAGGGGGACCATCCTGGTGGCTAGTTCCCTATAGAGACACACAAGGTCTACTTTCTCTCCAAATGCTTCTAACAGTGTCACAGTGTGTGTGTGTGTGTGTGTGTGTGTGTGTGTGTGTGTGTGTGTGTGTGTGTGTGTGCACGTGTTTTTCTATCCTGGTGGGGACTTTAAACCTGAATGCACACAGACTCATGGGGACCCGTGTCACTGTGGGGACGTAAACTGAGGTCGTCATGGGTACACATGCTTATTAATCATACAGAATGAGTTTTTTGGAAAATGTAAAACTGCAGAGAGTTTTCTGTGATGGGCAGGTTCAGGGGTCGGGTTAGTGTTAGGAGACAGAATATACAGTTTGTACAGTATAAAAATCATTACGTCTGTGGAGAGTCCTTACAAAGATAGTAAACCAGACGTGTGTGTTTGTGTGTGTGTGTGAGCAGGCATCAGAGCGGTGGATCTGAGGACTCGGCGGCTCTCGTGGTCCACATGACGCCGGAGTCGGTGCTGAACACGGATCAGTACAAGAGCTGGATGGAGAGGTACAGCTGGACTCCAGTAAACGCAGGGATCTGATCGTGTGTGTGTGTGGTGTGACGGGTCTGTTGTGTGTCAGGTTCCCCAGCAGCACGGAGCATCTGGTGATGAACGAGCAGACGTTCACGCCTCACAACGCCCGCAGTCTCAAACTCCAGACGCAGCTCAACCTCATCCATCCCGAGATCTTCCCTCAGCTCAAACTCTACAGGAGCAAAGTACAGCAACACACACTCCTAGTGCTTTAGATGAGACCAGTACAGCAACACACACTCCTAGTGCTTTAGATGAGACCAGTACAAAAACACACACTCCTAGTGCTTTAGATGAGCTTTATGAGACCAGTACAGCAACACACACTCCTAGTGCTTTAGATGAGCTTTATGAGACCAGTACAGCAACACACACTCCTAGTGCTTTAGATGAGCTTTATGAGACCAGTACAGCAACACACACTCCTAGTGCTTTAGATGAGCTTTATGAGACCAGTACAGCAACACACACTCCTAGTGCTTTAGATGAGCTTTATGAGACCAGTACAGCAACACACACTCCTAGTGCTTTAGATGAGCTTTATGAGACCAGTACAGCAACACACACTCCTAGTGCTTTAGATGAGCTTTATGAGACCAGTACAGCAACACACACTCCTAGTGCTTTAGATGAGCTTTATGAGACCAGTACAGCAACACACACTCCTAGTAGTGCTTTAGATGAGCTTTATGAGACCAGTACAGCAACACACACTCCTAGTGCTTTAGATGAGCTTTATGAGACCAGTACAGCAACACACACTCCTAGTGCTTTAGATGAGCTTTATGAGACCAGTACAGCAACACACACTCCTAGTGCTTTAGATGAGCTTTATGAGACCAGTACAGCAACACACACTCCTAGTGCTTTAGATGAGCTTTATGAGACCAGTACAGCAACACACACTCCTAGTAGTGCTTTAGATGAGCTTTATGAGACCAGTACAGCAACACACACTCCTAGTGCTTTAGATGAGCTTTATGAGACCAGTACAGCAACACACACTCCTAGTGCTTTAGATGAGCTTTATGAGACCAGTACAGCAACACACACTCCTAGTGCTTTAGATGAGCTTTATGAGACCAGTACAGCAACACACACTCCTAGTGCTTTAGATGAGCTTTATGAGACCAGTACAGCAACACACACTCCTAGTGCTTTAGATGAGATCAATTTAGCAATTTATAGGATTTATAAAGATTTATATCCCGTTTCAGGGATCTTTCCTGGTTTTTGGTAACACTTTACCAATACTTCTTATATTTTACAGTGTCCTTGTTACATGTTATGTGTATTTACTATAGTAATAACTATAGATTATGCATAATTACATGCAACTCAACCAAACCCCAATCCTTCCCTAACCCTATAGTAAGTACATGTAGTTAATCATTATTACACAGTACTTAATATACTATTAAGTTTATTATACTATATATTATATACTTAAATGTATAACTGCACTGTAACAAGGACACCTTAAAATAAAGTAACTCAGGTTTTTTTTTACTAATACTTTTTTTCTCATTTAATGTTATTTTTGATGCTAATATTGCATAATCAATTTTTTGCATATCTCTGTTACATGTAAAATTGGTCAAATAGATAATTGCTTTTTATTTTGTTCTATTTATTATAATATATTATTATATTATAATATTATTTTTTTTATTTTCAGTTAAGTACAGTCAGTAATTTTAACAATTAATATTTACTTTCAATTTTTTTCATTTCCAATTAAATATTCTGTTACAAGTCAGTTTAATTTACATGAAAAAAAATCTAATTACATTTTTTCCTAATGTATTTTTATATTACTATATATATATATTAGGGCTGTCAATCGATTAAAAAATGTAATCGCGATTAATCTCATGCTTGCCATGAGTTAACTCGCGATTAATCGCACATTTTTTATTTGTTCTAAATGTACCTTAAATTAATACTTTTCAAGTTTGTAATACTCTAATCATTATGGGCATGGATAAATATGGATGCTTTATGCAAATGTATGTTTATTATTGAAACCATAGTCAACATAGAGCATGAAGACGAGACATGTTTCAAAGGTCATAGATGTTTTTCAAAGAACTTGTTCATGTCTATTAGACACATGAAGAAAGAATAAAGAAATACCAGGTTCCCATTACTTCTCTTTCTTTGCACTGAGCAATTTACTAAAACAAACATGTTTAGATGCTTGCATGGCAGGGCAGCTCTTCTGAAAATGCTAAATGTACATTTATTATTTATTATTACATTAGTTTGTCTCTCTCTGTGCCCATTTTGATGAAGTTAAATTCTCAATAAAACTGTTTTCATTGGTATATTTTACTGTTTCTGTTGTCAAACAACGGAATGAATATGAAATAGTGACTGAAACGCGACCCATTAAACATAACCAGCTCTCCCTTCCAAGATGTTAATCTGCACAACAATCCTGATAATCGAGCCGTCGTCTGATGAAATCAAATACACATAAGATAAAGACAATATCTCTGTTGTGATTTCTGCTATAAGTGCATGTAAAATAGAGAAGCAACATAATATCTGTGTTTAACTGAATTAAAGCGCTGCTCCTCTCGAGCGAGCGAGCGAGCGAGCGAGAGAGAGAGAGAGAGGTGCGCGCGTGCTGGGAGAGTACCGGCCATTCTCAGAAACTAAAGGTCTGTGCGCTTTATTGAAGAGAAAAAAATCGCTAAAGGGGTCTGCAATGTCGCTAATTTGGCAACACTGTGTATCTCCATTTCTCCAACTAGGGTTGGGCCACGGGTCAAACTGAAAATACGCGCTGCGTTAATCGCGCGTTAAAAAAATTAGTGCCGTTAATATGATGTTGCGTTAACGCCTAATTAACGCGTTAACTTTGACAGCCCTAATATATATATATATATATATATAAAATTACATTTCAATTAATATTTTTTTTATATCTTTTATTTACTTTTTTGGCATATTCAATTAAAACAGTTTCTGTACGTAAATAATTAAAATATATTTCCAAAGTATTCATTGGATCATTCCATATTTAATGCATTTTTATGAAATAGTGTCTGGTTTGTCTCTGTAGATCAGTTTGGTTAGATTTCGATTATTGCCAGTAGGAACATTTCAACGATATATTAAGTGTTTGTGTGTAATGTAGTTCAATGTTTTGTTTTTTTCTGATTTAATGTATTTTTCTATTTTTGCCCAATGTGTTATTAACAGGTTTGTTCCTTGTCTCTCTTGTAGGAGCCTCAGGCGTCTCTAAGCGTTCCCAACGTCAGGGCCGAGTGTCTGCTCAAGTTTCAGCTTCGGCCCAAACTGGAGTGGCAACGGTCAGTTCAGGTCGTTGATCCACAGAGTGTGTCACAGATGATGCAACTGAAATACAGTGTTTACAATACAACATTTGAAGTGGATCAAAACCTTTCATCAAAGTTATACATGAATTTTTAATACTACCCGTTCTTGTCTTGTCTGTCTGAACTTTTTTGATCCACTTCAAATGTTGACTACTGTAGTTCAATTGTGGTCCTCATATACCTCGAATATTTTGGTCACAAGGTTATTGTGCAAGTTAGTAGTGTGAAACAAGGCAATAATTATGAGTTAAAGTTTAACAGCTTCAACAAACCAATTCTTAGGAAGTTCTAATAAATCTTGGTGTGTGTGTGTGTGTGTGTGTAGAGATGCCATCCTGTCCTGCGACTCTGAGGAGTTTGCGAAGGAAGCCGCCGAAGTGCCAAACTTTCTGGAGGAAGTTGAGGAGTGCAGAAAGTTCCAGGCGGCTGCGTCCGTCTCCACATCTGGTGAGCTTTCCAAAAGAGAGAGAGAGAGAGAGAGAAGGAGGGATGAAAGTATTGAATTAGAAGAGCAGAAAGACAAGAACACTTCCACAGCTTGACATTTAATTTCCTCAGAGTAAAGCTTTCTTCACTCTCACTCTCTACTGTATCTCTGCCAGACGCCTCAGATCCTGCAAGAGAAAATGGATTTCTATAATGGTCATAATAAAGATGGATCTCGTCTATATGAAGTTTGTACGCTCTTATTGTGGGCGTCTGTGCTGAATTAATGCAGTTTTCATATGTTTATCGCATTTGTTGGTTTGTTTCCTGTGAAGGTGAGAAGTTTCCTGAGATCGTGTTTTTGGGCACCGGCTCGTCCCTGCCGATGAAGATCAGAAACGTCAGTGGAACTTTAGTGAACATCAGGTAATATTGATCAGCGGTCGAGTAGGAAAGGTCATCTTCAGAGTGTGTAGTTTCGAGGTGCGTACGGCTCACGTGCAGCAGACACACGAGGAAAAATAAAGTTAGTTCATTACAACATCATAGTTACGTATTCCAAGAGTATTAATATCTTCAAGCCATGCAATGGATTAGCTAGGCTAGCCGTTTATTTCAAAGCATAATTAACCAAGAGTCCAAAAAAAACAAAAAACTCCAAACAAGTGATTTTACTGAACATAAGAACTGCTTTGTGTAAACTCCACAATAAAAGCACATAGAATAACAAGTAATAAGATCCTGGTTGATGAGTGATGATCTTCCAGTGCTTTTTCATATAGTGCATGGTAAATCAAGACATATACCAATCCGATCGCTCCGATCGCCCTCTGTCTCTACACATCGTCACTATACCAGAGATCCAGTTTCCAGGTTCAACTTTCAAACGACGTTGGAAAAACACTGCGTCACGATCGGATCCTGGACGTCCTATAGCTTTAGCAGAGCAGCATGTCAATGTCTCTTTGTGATCTGCGTCTTGTGTTGTGTTGTTTGGACTCGTTCCAGAGACCACCTGCTCGAAATAAAGATATGTGATTACTAATGTTTACTAACATGAAGTTACAAACAAAAATGTGGTGCAAAAGCATCATGTTTACACGTGCATCTGCCGTGCTTTTTCATACAAATACTTGGTATAGTTTGGTCTATTACAAAACAAATATGCTTGCTGTATTCTGCTATATATGTATATGATACAGGTCTATCTGTTAATGTATGATGGTTTTACAGATCACGTTTTATGTAGGCTAAAGTAGGTATTTTTTTCACACTATGAAAATGTAGCACTTCTAATATGTCAGCAAATAAAAACGCACTTGTTAAGTGGTATTCACTGTACAGCCGAGCTTCTAGGCTTTAAAACGACATATTTTGTGTTGGTTAAGTAACATGATAACCTAGTAGCACCCCCCGCTTCGCTTTGCTTAAGGTTAACGCTTAATCAATGAATTGATCTTTAATTCAAAAAACAATAGATTACGGGAAATTATGTCAATTGAAATGTTTTCTAAAAGCAAAAGCATTTTTTTTCCATGAAATATGGTTGTTTCATTGGTTTTGGTTTTAATCCCTCTGGTTCACATTGGTCCAAACAATACTTCTTAACTGTATCAGAAAAATCACAGTAGCACAGTGTGTTTTATTGCTGTAATATATAATATCAGCGGAGTTGATTTGATGCAGAGGTGTGTCTGATGACCGTCTCTGCTCCTCAGCCCATCTCAGTCGCTGCTGTTGGATTGTGGGGAGGGAACGTTCGGTCAGTTGTGTCGTCATTATGGCAATGACGTGGACCAGATCCTCTCCAAACTCTCCACCATCTTTGTGTCGCACCTGCACGCAGATCATCACACGGTGAGGCCGACACGAACACACACAACATATAAAAAAACATTAACATAAAAAAACAAGGCCATAAAGACCGCTTGACTACATTATCCTGCTAATTATATGGATACATACCAGGAAAATAATGCTGCAAAGTTTGTTTCTAGAAGAAAAGAGCATCACAGTCCGGCTTAAGTGAGCTCAGTGGTGGTTCATTTTTGTTGTAAAAAGTTATTAATTTAGAGCAGAATCATAGAGAGCTGAGAGATAAATGTATATAAAGTACGAATATTATTTCAGAGTGTTTCGTTATTTGTCGCTCTGCTGACATTGCTGTTTTGTCGTCCACGCAGGGTTTGATTCAGTTGTTATTGGAGCGAGAGAGAGCTCTGGTATGTACATGCTTTATTTTTCGGGTTCAGTATCATTCTGTGCTTGTGTGTATGTCCTATTTCACTGATACCGTCGTCTTGTGTGTTGCAGACGAGTCTTGGTAAAGCGTTCAGCCCCGTGTTCCTGATCGCACCGGTCCAGATCATGACGTGGCTGAACCAGTACCACGACCACTGCCAGCAGATCCTCAGCCAGATCAAGTACGAGACCAACTTTATTATGACAGTAAACACGTTATCATTTGTTTGTTTCTTGACACTTATCGCTTCTGTTTTTCTTCCAGTATTATCCCATCAAAGTTTTTGTTTGACGGTGCCGAGATCCCCAAAGTCAAGACCAAATCCCTCATTCAGACTGTCCTGAAGAGGAATGACCTGGTCAAGGTCTGTACAGCCTTTTGTGATATAGCTAAAAAAAAATTGTTGTCCTTTTTGCTATGCCCAATATATATTTGAATGTTTATGCATTTGCTCTTAAATTATTTTTATTTTCATTTTATTTTGGAATCATAATTTCAAGCAAACAGCAGTTGAAAAAAAAATAATAATAATAAAAAAAAAAATAATAATATATATATATATATATATATATATATATATATATATATATATATATATATATATATATATATTTATTATAAATATTTTATTTATTTATATGCACTAGCTATGTCTAATATATATTTATTATGCATTTGCTCTTAAATTAGTTTTATTTTATTTTATTTTGGATGGAATCATAATTTCAAGCAAACAGCAGTTGCAAAAAAAAAAAAAAAGTTTAATGCAAAAAAGAACGTTAAAAAAGTAACTAATGATTTTATTTATTCATATGCACCAATGTGATGGTTAATCAAACTTTATTGCTAGTTACAATATTTTTTTCTGTCTTGTACTTTTTGGTTTTAAGGAAACTTAATGGCTGTATAAAAAGCACATTAAAATCACAATCACAAGATCTATAATATTAATTTTATATCACCAACAAACTAGTATACATCTCTAAAATATCTCCCAGCTGTACTCATACTGACAGATTGTGATATCAATAAAGAGTGATTGATCTCTCTCTCTCTCTCTCTCTCTCTCTCTATCTCTATCTCTCTCTCTCTCTCTCAGTTTCAGACGTGTTATGTTCGTCACTGTAAGAACGCGTTTGCCTGCAGTTTGACGCATCAGTCCGGCTGGCAGCTCGTGTTCTCTGGAGACACCATGCCCTGCGAAGCCGTCGCCAATATCGGTAAAAACCACATATACAAACCATAACCGCTGATGCTTTTGCACAAGAGTATATACATATAAGAATATTCAGATCGGTATGATCTAGTAGTGTGTGTGTGTAATTATTGTCCTCAGTGATGATTCTAATGAAATTCTAATCAAAATGTATTTTTTTTTAACAAAGAACCAGCATGATGTATAAATAGTTCACTATGTAAATTATGCCTTAAAATTACGCTTTATAATAAGGTTCCTTTTGTTAACATTAGTTAAGTACATTAGTTATCATGAAAAAAATGGTAACACTTTACAATAATGTTTCATTAATGTTCATTTCAACATTTAATAATACATTATTAAAAGCAAAGGTTGTATTTGTTAACATTATAGTTCATTTACTGCGAAATAACATGAACTAACATTGAACGACCTTTTTTTTTTTTCAAACTAACATTAAGAAGATGAACAAATAATTGTTAGTAAATGTTAGTTAATACATTAACCAATGTTAACAAATGAAACCTTATTGTAAAGCGTTACCAAAAAAACTTCTAAAGCATTTATTCATCTAAATGTTAATTCCAATATTTGCTAAAACATCATTAAAATCAAAAGTTGTATATGTTAATATTATTTAATGGACCTCAACAAACAATGAACAGTTTATTATTATTATTTTTTTTTTAACTAACATTAACAATGACCAATACATTAGTTACAGTATTTATTAATCTTTGCATTAACCAACGTTAACTATAATAGAACATTATTGTAAAATGTTTCCTAAATTATTATAATTTTTTGCACAAATGTCATTGATTCTATTGATTCTGAGCTTAAATGTAAGCCAGAAAATGTTCTTGAGATTTGTGAACCACACACATACAAACACACACTCATTAAGATTACATTTTGCGTGCAGTTAGGTGTATAGTTACACGTTTATGGTTAATACTCAGTCTGAGCTGTCGGGCAAACGCCCATCAGTCCGGTTGTGGAGAGAGAGAGAGTCTGTAATTGCGTCCGAATCTCTATAGTGACTCACGGATCGATACGAATGAAGCCTGCGTTTAAATGCTGCTTCCCGTCTCGATCAGCGATGTAATCGATCACACAGAAACCTCTTTAATGGCTCCGGTGGGTATTCATCCTTCCCCCTCCTGAGCGCCGAGATGGTTCGGTCCGCTCGGCTCATTAGGAAAGGCCTTTGTTGTCTCGCCGCTTGTTTGGCCGCTGGAGTTCTCGTGATTGATTTCTAAAGGGAAAAAATGGAGTGTGTGTTGGTGTGTGAAAGTTTGTGTGTGTTTTACAATAGGGTGAAAGAGGGAACAGCATGTCAGCTGTAATTTATCTGTGTGTGTCTGTGTGTGTGTGTGTGTGTGTGTGGCGGGGAGAGAGTTTGATTCATGTCTTGGTTTGTTCTCAGGCAAGAATGCCACACTTTTGATTCATGAAGCGACGCTGGAGGATGGGATGGAAGAAGAGGCGTTAGAGAAGAGACACAGGTAACGGGAACACCGGTTCAATGACACATCCAGATTTAAGAGAAATTCAGATCTACAGGCTCATCGTATCAAGTGTTTTTAACACCAAAACTGTCTTAGTTGAGTTTTTCACGATCAATTCTGACCAGTTTTACGGGTAAAGCAGCAAAAACACCCTCTTTAGTTCCATGTAAACGCCTATTCATATTGGCTGTTGGGTCAGAAATAGTTATAACTACTCATCCTTCAATAACAGCCTCTCCTTTACAGTTGCATCATATTTTGGCTGATTCATAAATCTGTCAGCGCTGAAATGTACTGAGAAAAACTGAAAAATACAAATATGAAGCAGCACAACTGTTTTCAACACTGATAATAATCAGAAATGTTTCTTGAGCATCAAATCATCATATTAGAGTGATTTCTGAAGGATCATGTGACACTGAAGACTGGAGTAATGATGATAAATTCAGCTTTGATCACAGGAATAAATTACATTTTAACATATGAAGACTTCAGATGCAAAAGCCTCTAAGTGCCATCTGACATTTTCTTCTAGATTGATCATTTTTATCAAGCTTGTATGTTTATGTTCAGTTATTTCTAGGGCTGTAACGATTAATCGAAATCCAAAATAAAAGTTTGTGTTTACATAATAAATGTGTGTATTGTGTATAATTATTTTGTATATATAAATACACACACATGCATGTATATATTTAATAAAAATATGTTATTTATATATAAAATAGTTCTATTTATATATAATATAAATCATATAAAAATATATATGCAGTATATAAATGCAAATATTTCTCAAATATATACATGCATGTGTGTGTATATAATTATACACAAAACACACACATTTATTATGTAAACACAAACTTTTATTTTGGATTTCGATTAATCGCGATTAATTGTTACAGCCCTAGTTATTTCCCTTTAATTGCAATGAAAATTACCTATTAATTGTCATTAAAGTGAAATAACTGAACTTAAATATACGAGCTTGATAAAAAATTCTCATTTTAAAAGAAAACTTCAGATGGCACTTAGAGTCTTTTGCATCTGAAGTCTTCATATATTCACATAAAAAACACTTATTTTGAATTGTAATAATATTTCACAGTATTATAGTTTTTACTGTATTTATGATCAAATAAATTCAGCGTTGCTGAGAATAAGAGACTTTCAAAAATACTTTTGAATGAGTAAAAAGGTATTGCCTTTTTCATTGTGGGACAATTTCCATCTACTCCAGGGGTGGGGAACGTCGGTCCTGGAGAGCCACTGTCCTGCAGAGTTTAGCTCCAACCCTGAAAAAAACTCACCTGATTGTAGCCTTAGGCTATGTTTACACGGTAACGATCTGAAGAGAAAACGCAAAAGTGGCGTTATCACTTTTTATTCTGCGTTTAGACGAGCGTTATGGGGTGCGAATCTACGTGCATAAGTGTGAAAGTCGCAAAAGTTTGTGAAATTCGATGTAGTGTGCACTCCAGGCGGCTAGGTGGCAATGTGACGCACTGAAAGTGAAAGAGCCACTGACACTGTTTTTCATGTTTAATACGGTAAAGCTGCTGCTTTAACCCTCGGTGCTCTTCGCGTGTCGCTCAAAAATGACAGAATTATTTATTTTATTTATTTTTTTTGTCAATGAAATTAATACTATATTTTAGTTTGATAATGTTTTGTTATTTTCCTGTACTGGCGCATGCCTGTGACGTAAACGCGTTCTTGACGAGAGCAGATCGGTGCCTTCACTGTCTAGCAGACTTTTGCGTTTTTACCCTTTAGACGGGAACGCGACGGTGGAGCGGTTTTAAGATTTCCACTCTGGAGGGTGGTTTCACTTTTTTGAGTTTTACAGCCCCAAAAACGCCGTCGCCGCCTAAACGAAAGGCACATCCGATAAAATATTTTTACGTTTTCACCTGCGAGCGTTCTCGTGTAAACCGGGCCTTAATGATCCTAAAGACAATGATTAGCCGGTTCAGGTGTGTTTGATTAGGGTTGGAACTAAACTCTGCAGGACAGTGGCTCTCCAGGACCACCCCTTCCATAAATACTGCCAGTGTTGATCAGCATCTCTTATCGAACACTTCAGCTTTTGCCTTGAGTGAAGTGAGGTTGTATTGGGCAAGTGCAAACTAACAAAACCGACACGAAGATAAACCATCTTTTGATTTGAGAGCTAAAAAACACAGTCGCAGACAGGAGGAGAAAATCTTCTGAAATGAAAGTGGTCAGATTTCCCAGTGGATAATGCGTTTCCTGACGGAGGACTCATTTAAAGTTTGGGATTCTCCTGTTAGATGAGCATTGATTGGGTTCCTCGTCGTCCGCTGGAGCGCCGGGTCTCTGGGTGAACCGCGCCTCGTGTCACGCCTGGGGCCTTTTCCAATCGAGCAGCTGAATAACTCTGAGAACTTCTGAGTGCAATTGATTGGGGATTTTGTGGGGGTTCATTTGGGTTTCAGAGAGGAATTGATTGCCTGAGAGGCTGGAGAGCGTCGTCCAAGTCCGTGAAGCTTCGGTTTAGCTTTATCCACTGAAAAGCACACATTTTACAGATTTGTGTTTCGAGCTTTGTAGAAAACAGACATGAGAATTGTGTGAGGAAAACAGCATCACAGCACTCTAAAAGTGTAGACTTTTCTAATGCCATTTATTGTGTAAATTGAATTTGAGGCTCAGATTCACTTCTAAAGTTGCCTGATTGTGTCAGTGATCTTTTTTTTAATCTGTTTCCAGCACCACGTCCCAGGCTATTGGCGTGGGGATGAAGATGAACGCTGAGTTCATCGTGTTGAATCACTTCAGTCAGCGGTACGCTAAGATCCCTCTCTTCAACGACGACTTCAACAGCAAAGTGGGAATCTCGTTTGACCACATGAGGGTGAGGATACACATACTGTCCAATAACCAACAACTAATTCTTAAATAAAATCCTGCCTGCCTTTTGTTCTTAATTACTTAGTTACTTCCTCGATTACTTGCATTATCATCCCTTCCTTATTTTCCTCCTTACTTACTTTCTTGGTTACTTCCTGCATTAATTACAACTATTTCTTCCTTACTTCCTTATTTTCCTCCTTACATCCTTTATTTGTTACTTCCTGCATTACTTACATCATCATCATCCCTTCTTTATTTCCTTATTTTCCTCCTTACTTTCTTTCTTAGTTACTTCTTAATTGCATCATTACTTCCTGCATTACTTTCATCATCATCCCTTCCTTATTTAACTGTTCTCCTTACTTCCTTTCTTTGTTACTTCCTGCATTACTTACATCATCATCATCATCCCTTCCTTATGTTCCTCCTTACTTCCTTTCTTAATTAATTCCTGTATTATTTACATCATCATCATCATCCCTTCCTTATGTTCCTCCTTACTTCCTTTCTTAATTACTTCCTGTATTATTTACATCATCATCATCATCATCATCATCCCTTCCTTATGTTCCTCCTTACTTCCTTTCTTAATTACTTCCTGTATTATTTACATCATCATCATCATCATCATCCCTTCCTTATGTTCCTCCTTACTTCCTTTCTTAATTACTTCCTGTATTATTTACATCATCATCATCATCATCATCATCCCTTCCTTATGTTCCTCCTTACTTCCTTTCTTAATTACTTCCTGTATTATTTACATCATCATCATCATCATCATCCCTTCCTTATGTTCCTCCTTACTTCCTTTCTTAATTACTTCCTGTATTATTTACATCATCATCCCTTCCTTATTTTCCTCCTTACTTCCTTTCTTAATTACTTCCTGTATTATTTACATCATCATCCCTTCCTTATTTTCCTCCTTACTTCCTTTCTTAATTACTTCCTGTATTATTTACATCATCATCCCTTCCTTATTTTCCTCCTTACTTCCTTTCTTAATTACTTCCTGCATTACTTACATCATCATCATCATCATCATCCCTTCCTTATGTTCCTCCTTACTTCCTTTCTTAATTACTTCCTGTATTATTTACATCATCATCCCTTCCTTATTTTCCTCCTTACGTCCTTTCTTAATTACTTCCTGCATTACTTGCATCATTCCTTCCTTATTTCCTAATTTATTTTCCTTGTTACTCCCTTTCTTAGTTACTTCCTGCATTAATTACAACATGATTCATTCCTTATTTCCTTAGTTTTTTTTCCTTCTTCCTTAGTTATTTACTTGCATCCTTCCTTACATCTTTCATTTCCTACTGTTACTTCCTGGACCTTCGTTCATTCCTTCCTTTCTTGCATCCTCCTTTTCTCAGTTACTTCATACATTACTTATATTTCTCCTTTGTCTTCCTTTTTTATTTCCTTAGTTGTTAATTCCTTATTTACTTCTTTACAAAATGAAAGGAAGCAACTAAAGAATGTATGACGGACGCAAGGATGCACATACCTACATCATACCTTCCTTAGTTATTTTCATCCTTCTTTCCTTTTATTCCTCCTTTTGTACCTCACTTTTTTAATTGAGAAATGCTGGAATAAAACAAAATCGAAGTAATATTCCATTGTGAATCAAACATAAGGTTTGATGTGTTGTTTTCTTGTGCTCTCAGATTCGATTTGGAGATTTCCAGATGCTTCCGCGGCTCATCCGGCCTCTGAAGGCATTGTTTGCTGATGAGATTGAAGAGATGGAGGAGAGGAGAGAAAAGAGAGAGATGAAGAAGAGCATTGAGCCTCCATCTAACGAAGAGTCCGGAGCGAGCCGGCAACTGGAAGAGACGAGCCGAGGTGCCAAGAGAGAGCAAGATGACCTCAACCAAGAAGCAGCCGTCAAACGACTCAAGGCAAACTGATGGCCAATCACTCAGGGTGAGGGTTACATCAGCCCAACCTATCAGACGAGAGGCTGGGGAAAACTGAACCAGTCAGCTATGAACTTAAAATATATATCATAAAATCCATGTTGGGTAGAAGTCCAGTTGGGTGAGATTAAAGCAGCTGGAGATTAATGCGAGTTACTCTGAAATGCAGTGTGTCGGTTCCTGACTGGGATCAGGAGTGAAATCTGTCCCGCTGCTATTGAATCTGCTTCAGGCTTGACCATGGTGCCGGTGGGAAAGTGCACTACCATAGATTTTTGTTGGAATGTTTTGCCATTTTAATTTCAACCTGAAACTTTTCAGCACTGAAAAAAAGACATTACGTTTGTTATTTTCATCTAGTTATGGAGAATTTCACTTCAGTTTGAATCAGGCAGGTTTTTTTGGCGAGTAAACTGAGTGCAGTGGTGTGTGTGAGAAAGGCACTTGTACATTTTCTCTATGTAATTTAATTTTATGCACATGAAATGGCTGATCAGCTTAGGCTTTTCTAATTATTTTAGGGAAATAAACATAAACCTGGATAACTATTTGTCATTTATTACATATCTATTTTTATTAAATTTTTTATCCCTCCACCTTAATTTTACTAGTGCAAACACCATTTTCTTTAGACAAAAAAAATACTTTTTTTAGGGTAAATATAGAATATAAATGTCATTATAGCAATAAAATATAAATTTAAAATGCATATAGTTGGTTTAGCATAAATGCCTATATTATTTAAGTTTGGCATAAATATATTATTAATCGTTGTGTGTTTTTTTCTAGTCATGTGACTTTTGATGATGCATCTATGAAGTTTGCTGAAATAATTGGGAATCATCTTCCAGCTAGAGACCATTTGTTTATGATAAAGATTTCAAATTGTGTATTAAATGTATTAAAGAAATGATACAGAGTTATTTCATTTTAAAATTAGTTTTTAATTTTAGTTGTAGAAAGTTCATAAAAGTTGGATGAAAGGACCGTCAGTAAAGATCTACTCTTTCACAACTGGGACATTTGGGTGTTAATCAATACAAAATGGTTTTTGCCTTCTTCCAAAAAGTAACATTTTAGGGTGGAAAAAATGTAGTGAGAAAAAAACTGTAGGCCGGGATGACACTTTTCACAATCCAATCTATTCACAATACATAAAATCTATGTATTGTGAATTGATTGGATGATATTACAGTTATTACATTTTGACCTGAATAACATTATTTGCTGAATAATTCATAATAAGACTAGGAGCGTGTGATTAAGTTGACTTTAAATAATAACAGAAACCACTGAGACGGATGCATGACTAAGCTTTTGTTTAATCGTAACTCCAAGACAAAGACTGCATCATCATTTTTTTCCCAATGGGAACTGATGAAGCTGTCACTAAAGTAGATTGTGCAGTCAACTAACAAAGCTCGTGATTTAATGTCACGTCTCTGGGTTTGATGGTTACTCTGTCATTAAGTGCTTCCCAACAGGAAGACATGTTTGCTTTGCCGTTTATGCATATGTCGAGCACTATCTTGACATCTAATCAGATTTCGCCTCTGAAAAATAAACTGAAGAGATGTATAGCTCAAAGACATGAAAAATTAAACGATGTCTGTTGCATCTGTCTGATACTGGTATCAATTTATTACACAAAACCCGAATGCGTCTGATCTTGTCGACGGCGTGCGCTTCGCCCCGGTGTTCACTAGCAGAGTGGTTTTGATCTAATATTCATCATAGCGGTTCAAATGAAGTTTGGTTTGCTGTGAATTCTATTACAGTGGGAATTATCTACACGATTTTTCATAGGCCTTTTTTCTTTCAATGAAAAACAAAATAACTTTTAAATGACTAGTAGGTTCTCTGAGGCTCATTCATTTTGAAGATGTCTTCATGTTGGAGAAGACTATAGAATACAATCATATAAGATCCATAAAATGCTCTAAGCTGTTTTTGTTTTCTAAAATGTGTCGGAATTCTGAAAGAAAATATGTCATGTATTAAAAAAGTTATGTTAACAGCAGGTCATCTATGGGCCATAGATATAGACTGTGGCATCGATTACCACAGAATATAATTATATTACATGTGCTTATGTTAATCTATGGGGCAAAGGTGAGCTCTTGTTTTTGTTAAATCACTTATTTTTGTACAGAATTAATTTAGACAGTAATTGTACTTTTCTATGAGGACAAACTTGTACTGATGTAGATCCTTTGTGTGACGTTTCTTTCTGGTATCATTTGCGCATAGGCCTACACATTTATATTTATTTATTTTCATTATTATTTTTAGCGTCTTAACTAGTTTTAATATTACAAAAAGTAGCATAGCTGATTTAATCACACTCATACACGTATTTAATACTAATTGTTTGTTCATCTCATTGCCTCTTTAACTTCCGTTGTAAATGCGCTTGCACACACACCAACGGACGATAACGTTCTGTTATGCTAAGCGCGCGAAGTCAGTAGTCGGAAGTTCAGTCGATAATCGCCGCGCACTTTTTCAAAATGAGATTTTGAATTGGCGGTAAAAGTTTTTAATTATTTTGAAGCTAAAAAATCGCTATAAATGCGTTTCTCTGTAGTCGTTGTAGTTGTGGTGTTGACTTTGATATTCCCTTTAGTTAGAGTGAAAACCTTTATGGCAATAGTTTGTGCTTGGAGTGAACATGCCTTCACTTCCAGGTTTGTAGTTATTTTTTCTTCTTCAAAACTCATGTTTACTTCTCATTTATTTCTCAGATACTTGCACAATATTGTATTTACCTCACTGAGCTTTCCTGTCGCGTTTTGCTAAATAGTTCATATCTGCAGTTGTCTGGACGCATTTCCTTCTTCCACCACCGGAGTTCGCAATTTCCTCATAAATTACACTCAATGTTTCCCACTCATTGCCTACCTCTGAATGGAGAACCAATTATTGATGAACTACAGACTTGATGACCATGATTACAAAGTCATTGGCTATTTATTAATTAGATAAGTCCCACAAAAGTCCACTTTAGTGATAGTAGGACCTGAGAGACGTTTTTTTGTAATTAATTGTGACGTATTTGAGACCAGAACAATCTTTCTTTGCAAACTAACCTCTATCATTAACAGAACAGATGTCCCTGTTGTCCAATAGAGAATTTATCGCTCCTGGTAAGTAAGTGTAACAGATGTTTTATTTACAATGACAATCCCATTGGACAAACCTCAGGTTTAAATTGAAGAAAAGCCGGTTCTGTGTCAGAAAAATAGGCTCCACACTTTTCCTTTTAAACCTGCTGGTCTCATAAGAGGTATCAGGGTCCGGTTTCAACATACCACTGATGCATCTAGTTAAAAATATTCATGTATTTGCACCTACTGGTCCAGCCGCAGTCATTCAGGCTCGGTTTGTCCGGTTGCTGTTCTTCCAGGTTTTATGTTGTGTCTTTCTCCCTTCATTCAGAATGTGTTGTGTTGGGCTGTGATTTCTTTCTCTTTTTTCAGGGGGGCACAACCCCATCATCCTAGTCTCTCGAGTGATCTGCGTGTTGTTCATATAAAAGCATATGCGTGTGTCTCTCCCGCTGTGATGCATCTCTTCTCTCAAGCAGGTGTGTTTTCTCAGCATCTCTCTTTACAGTAGGTATTTGTGGATGTGGGTTTGGCCCCTGAAGGGATCCTTTGCTAAATTCAGTTTCATGAAGCTCAGCTCTACTCTTCTCTGCTCAAATGTTGCTCCACCATCGCTCTCGAAACTTATGTTTTTTGTTTCAACTTTGTTTCAAGTATCAACTTTGTCTCAGCTATTTCTTTTTGGGTCTGTTTACACCACACCGTTTTCAACTAAAAACGTAAAACTTTTTAGGCGTTTGGCCATTCGTTTACACGACAACGCAAACTTTTGAAAACGTTTTTTTGAAAATGGTCCCCTTGTAAACAAATAAAACGCTAATCTCTGAAGACGATGACGCCATGCACATGCGTATTAGGTGTTCAGTCTATGTTTCATCGCCATCTAATGGCCTGGCAGCAGAATATAGCATTTTTAGTCGTTTTCGTGGATCTGTGTGAAGTTGCTAGTTGTCATCCAGTAATATAGAGAAATAAATTAAATCAGATCTCTTCTTGATGAGAAATGTTTGAGTTCATATTGAGATTTTGCGTTTTGATTGTACACTTTGGTGTTTTTTGACAACTAGGAGACACATGAGATCACTGCCCGGCTCTTTTTGTTTCAGGAGATAAAAAAGCCTCACTAAAATCTTGGGGAAACAACAGAGACTTTGAAGAGGAATCATTTTATGATTTTTATTTCCAATTTGAGTGTTTCTGGAGCTGGAAATCAGTTTGAATAAGGACATTATATGTTTGTCATAGTATCCTTTCAATGGTTAATGTTACCACAGTCATTGCATCTGCTGCACTTTATTTGCATTGTTTTGATTTATTGGTTTCGTTTTTGTTCATCTATTTACCTTATTTAGATTTTGAAAGATAATACAAATATTGTTTGATAAGTGAGATCTCTGATTGATGTCCTTAAAAACCAAAAGGTTTTTTACAAATATTTTACAACATCTGTACGAACCCTGTAAGAGAGTTCTCACTTATTATGTTTCTCGTAAATCTGTTTTAGTAGGAAATGTCGACGGCAGCTCATAATCTGATCTTGAGAGAATATGTTTAAGTTCATATTGAAATCTATGACTTTTGATTGCAGGTTTTGTTATCTTGGCAGATCTGAGCACAGTTCGAGAAATTAGTGAGACCTCTTCTGAAACTCTAGAGGAGACGGTCTTTTTTTAGCAGGAGAAAAATCTAAGCAGGAGGAGACTTCATCATTTCCATTTGCACTCAATTTAATCTCATATTTGTCTAGTAGAAACCATTGAGATTTCATTTGTGATATTCTCTTTTCTCATGTACAGTATTATGTTGCTGTCTCTTCCCAGAGGAGGATGTAATTGCTCAATAGTTTCTCTTTCAAATCTCAGGTGACTTTAATGGTGTTCTTAAACTATAATGCTTGAACTTTAGATGTTACTCCTAAACGTCCTTAAAGAATTGCATAGCTGGGATCATTTAGTATTGGAAGAATCTGAGAAGTTCATATTGAGATCTTTACCTTTTTTTATTGCAGATTATACCATTTTTGCACATCGGAGCACAGTTTGAGACGATGAAATTCTCTCGAGGAAACGCGTGAGTTTACTGAAGAATTTTCTTTGAGAAACACATTGTTGCAAAAATCCTCATTTTCTCTCTATTCTCATTTGTGTCTAAAAGCAGCAGTCGAGAAGTTAAAGAGAACTTTGTTGTCTTTCTCTTATGTAATGCCTCTTTCTTTTCTCTGTCTGTCGTTCTGTCCATTGTTCTTTCTAGCCGTCATTCTGGCTATCATTCTCACCCTATTATTCTTCCATTCGGTTGTTCTGTCTATTGTTCTATCCATTCTTCTCTCTATCTGTAGTTCTGTCTATCATTCGTTCTATCTATCATTCTCTATCATTCTTCTTTTCAGTCCATCCATCTATTGTTCTCTATCTGTTGTTGTTTATCGTTCTCGTCCTCTTTCTTCGGTTCTGTCGTTCTTTCATTCTGTCATTTTATTGTTGTCTGTCATTGTCGTTCTATTGTTCTGTGTGTCATTCTATCTCATTATTTTGTTCTGTCGTTTTATTGTTCTGTCTTTTATTCTAGTTGATATTACTCGGTTTGCAGCTTTCAAATCAAATATGTTGCAGCTTTGGCGTCAAGATGTTCGAACGCGAGATCTTCGAGAACCAATGATGTTTGATGCTAATGACATCAAACCTGCGCAAATTTGATTTGAGAGCTCCATAATTATTTGATTTGAGAGTCTGTCTGTCTGTCTCTGTCTGTCTGTCTCGTTCTGTCCATCATTCTTTCTAGCTGTCCTCGAAAACCAATGATATTTGATGCTAATGACACCAAACCTGCGCAAATGCTATTTATTATTTGCGAGAATGATTTGATTTGAGAGTCTGTCTGTCTGTCTCGTTCTGTCCATCGTTCTTTCTATCGTTGTCCTCCTATGATTCTTTCGTTCGGTTGTTCTTTCTATTCTGTCCACCCATCTATCCATTGTTTTCTCTGTCTGTACACCTTTCAGTACACCTCTCTATCTGTAGTTCTGTCTATGATTTGTTCTGTCTGTCCTTCTTTCTCTTCCATCCATCCATCCGAGCGCGAGATCTTCGACCAATGCCGTTTGATGCTAATGACATCAAACCTGCGCAAATTCGATTAGACCGCAGTGCACCATGAATTTGAGGGTCAATAATAATTTAAGTTTCAAGTTCAACGCCATCGGATGTTGAAGAAGGCTTGAAGACTTGATCAGAAGACTTGAAATATTGAATCATGACAGATGTGGAAAAGAGCCGTGTAAAGAAAGTACATTATACCATTTTGGAACAACATGAGGGGTGAGTAAATAATGACAGAATTTAAACTCCATTTAATTTAATTTAAGAGAAACAACTGAGAAATTAAAGCAATTTAATGTGTGGTTTCATTTGCTTTTAGAGTTGCACAAACACTCAAGCAGGTAAAAGAGTCGGTGACGGACCCAATGGACTCCGTAGTGTGATATGTGTTTCATATTTCTGGTGATTATTATAGAGTTCTTTAAAACCTGTCAGACATTGTCTGCTCACCTCTGTTCTGTCTCTCTCTCTTTCTCAGTGGGAAGTTGAGCGGGCATTGATGTGGACGCATTCGTGAGTGTGTGTGATTACACCGGAGATCATCGTCTAATTCCACAGCACTTCAGCTCACCTGGACAGGCCGGTAATTGGTGGTAGACTCCTAAAACTACCTGACCTGTCCGTCAGATACAGATCAGCGTCAAACTGGAGACACGTCACACTTCTGCTCGCTGGAATCTCATGTCTCGTTCCTGAGAAAAGACAGACTCATCACAGAAGAGCGAGCGAAACCAATGCAGGCAGGTCTTTGATAGCTTAGCAACTACGTGAATATGGCCTTTCTTGGAGGTTTAAAGGTGTCCGACCATAGATTTAAAAAAGAAAAATGGACGACGCCCCTTCACTCTCTTCCATTGGTGAAAAGTGAAGCTGCCAAAGTCTTGGTACGGCGCTGACATATTGCGCTGATTTGGGACCCGATTCTGTGCAGAAGTCAAGTCATCTTCATTTATAAAGTGCTTTTAACAATATAGATTGTTTCAAAGCAGCTTTACAGTGATAATTGGAAATTAAAGTAACAGAGATTGTTTTGGCTTTACAGCAGCACTTCCGTCGCAACGATCATTAGTTATTAACTTAGGGCCGCTAACACGACACCGTTCTAACAGAAACTTCTTAATGCGCTCCGGCCGCTCATTCGCACAGCAACAGTGAGAACGCAAACCTTGAAATAGTTTCCAAGGTGCAAGTGTTGAACATTTTTGAAAACCGTTTGTGAAAAAGTAGTGAACGTGAAGTGGAGCCGCGTTATCAAGGTCCCGCACACACTCCCGCAGAAACGGTTAGTACTAAGTTTACTGTGTGAAATAAACAGTTATGGACATGTAGAAATTAAAGCTGAAGCTCCAATTTTCCTACTACTCCTACTCCTACTAATTGTACTCCTACTACTTAGTTAAGAGAAGCTGTCAACCATGACGTCACATTCCCGTTTTTATAGCATCAAATAATGAACTAAGATCAAACTTATTGCAAAAAACTAACACTTAAACTTAAATCAGCGTGATTAAAAACTACATAAAATGACTGAAAACATTTATTTGAAGTGTAATTTGATTGTTTAGTTTCCATCGCGTCCTTTAGACTTCATGGGGAGGTGGGGTTTATGACCTATACTGGGACCAGTATAGAGCGCGATCGAGATGCTTTGGCTTCACTTTTCAGCACTTGTGCGGCACGCTTGTGTCCGACTGGTGCGTGCGCTGCGTTACGGGCGGCATGGTGGAGGACATTAGTATTCGGGATGGTTGTGCGGGTCGCTCCCTTGTTCCCGCAGCAGGCAGGTTTGTATTAGCAGCCTGTCGAGAAGCAAACCTCATCTCTGGGGAGCGAGGCGAGACCAGACGCCCTGCTGGAGCTGCATGTGAAATCAGCCTCGTTCTGCTCCGGATCACAGCGCTCGGATCTGCTCGACGTCTCAGTGCAGGAATGACCAGCAACTGCAGACAGAGAGAGAGATAGCAGAGAGAGAGAGAGTTTAGGATGTGCTTGATGTTTCGGTACTGAAGGCACTGCACTGAGACTCAGAGCTTCTGACTCAAAACACTCGAAACTGTGAACGCAAAAGCGTTTATCTACCATCTCATGTGTAGCATCTATCTCTCTATCTATCTATCTATCTATCTATCTATCTATCTATCTATCTATCTATCTATCTATAATCTTTCTATATCTATATTTACATCCATCTATCTATATATCCATCTAACATCTATCCATCTATCTATATATCCATCTAACATCTATCCATCTATCCATATATATCCATATCCATCTATCTATGCATCTATTTATTGTTCTCTCCTTCGTTCTCTCTAGCCGTCATTCTGTCTATCGTTCTCACCCTATCATTCCTCTGTTTGGTTGTTCTGTCTATTCTAGCTATCCATAGTTTTCTCTATCTGTAGTTCTGTCTATTGTCTTTCTGTCATTCTGTCTATCGTTTCTCGCTCTGTCCTTCTTTTGTTCTGTCGTTCCATTTATCCATCAATCTATATTGTTCCATCCACCTATTGACCTGTCTGGTGTTCTCTCTATCTGTTCTATTTATCGTTATTTCGTTCGTTCGGTCGTTCGTTCTATCATTCTCTCATTCTATCTATCTGTCATTTTGTTTTGTCTATATTCTCTCATTCTATCTATCATTCTGATTATACGTTCTATTGTTGTCTATCATTCTCTGTCATTATTTCATTCTGTCGTTGTCTATCATTCTCATTCTATCTATCATTATTTTGTTTTGCCGTTGTGTCTATCATTCTTTCATTCGGTCTATCATTATTGTGTTCTGTCATTTCTATTGTTCTGTCTATCGTTCTCTTATTCTTCTATATATCATTATTTAATTCTGTCATTCTATTGTTCTGTCTCATTCTATCTATCATTTCGTTATGTCGTTGTTTATAATTCTCATTCTGTCTGTCAATATTTAATTTTGTCGTTCTGTTTATTATTCTCTCATTTGATCTATAATTTCGTTCTATTGTTCTGTCTATCATTTTATCTATCATTATTTTTGTCATTCTGTCTATCATTCTAATTTTATCTATCATTATTTAATTTTGTTGTCTATCATTCTCATTATCTATCATTTAGTTTTGTCGTTGTCTATTGTAACGCGGTTAGATGTTATGGGAAGAAGGAGGCGGGAACCGGCGAACATTCAACAGACTTAAATAAATATAATAAAACGAAACACAACCCAAGTTCAGGCCTGTTCCTCTCTCGATCTCCACTGTCGTCGCTCCTCCTTTTATGCTTCCGCTCCTCTGTGAGAGACACGAGACCGGTGCGTCGCACACGTGTCGCTCATTATCAATCACGCCACCGGCCTCACGCCGTCCTCCCACGGCCTCGTCCTGCTCGCCACATCTATATTCTCTGATTCTATTTATCATCATTTAATTTTTTCGTTCTATTTTTCTCTCACCCTGTCTATCATTATTTTGTTTTGTCGCTCTGTCTATCATTCTCTCATTCTATTATTTTGTTCTGTCCTTCTATTTTGTCTATCAATCTCTCATTCTGTCTATCATTATTTCGTTCTGTCGTTCTATAGTTCTGTCTATTTTTCTCTCATTCTATCTATCATTATTTCATTCTGTCTATCATTCTCTCATTCAATCTATCATTATTTTGCACTGTTGTTCAGGTTGAATGACTTTTGAATGAACTCTATTGCTCCCTTGAGTACAGACACAAGTAACACGAGAACACGTTAATGTATGTACAACAGGGCAATGCATTGGCCAAATATTTATATGTCTGCATTTGCATGCTTGAATATGTTTCTGAACTCAGACGTCAACTGCTAAATCAATCCCTAAATTAAACCCCCAGACTTCAGACAGGGTTGCATGTTAAAAGCAGATCGAGCTCGAATGTTTTTCTTGAAACTATTTTTAAAATCCCAGACTGCCTGGAGAGAACCGTCAATACATGCTGCGCGTCCATGATTCCCTAAAGAGCACTCGCTCTGAACCCTGGATCCCCGCGAGGTCTAAATCAAAGCAATACTTTTTGTTTAACACCAATGGACTCGTCATAAAAAAAATTAAAAAAAACTTTTGTCCAAAGTGACTAACAAAATGTAAAGAGAGCAACCAATCCAGTTTAAGATGAAGTCATTCTGGGACTGTCAATCTAAAGATTAAGGATTCTGGCTATATTTCTATTTGCATACTTCGATTCACTAGGGAAGCCCATACGTTTTAGTATATACCCCAAAACAGCAGAATAAACTAGCCTGAAGTGGTTTGCTGGTCTTAGCTAGACACCAAGCATGCCAAGCTGGTCTAGTTTAATGTTTTTAGAGTGTGTTTTGGGCACTTGATAGCTGATCAAGCTGGGAAACCAGCTAGAAACCAACTAAAACTGACAAACCACTTTTTTTCCAGCACATGTTTGAAGCTGTTTTTATTTCAGATTGGTTGTATGCATGCAATATTGAGACATACTATAATGCCATCTCAATGTCTTGGTCCTGGTTGGCATTTGCATGATACCAAACTCCCCTTCTATAGCACAAGTGGTTGTGGGTAATATTAACCCGGAATGCATGCACAGCTATTTACTAGTATACCGTCTTGGCACTTTTGACGTAGTAGTCAACATTTGAAGTGGATCAAAAAAGTTAATCAAAGTTGTCCTAAAACAAGAACAGGTATTGTTCACAATTCATGTATAACTTTGATGAAAGGTTTTGATTCTCTTCAAATGATGACACAGTATTTTCAATGTGCTATGATCTGGGATACTCTAATCTGAATCTCGCAAACTAGGAAGCAGGTCTGAAGTCAATGTTCTGCCGTGTTGGTTATGGACTGCCATTAAACTGTCTTAAGCTGAAGATCGTTAATTTAAACAATCTTTTGCAGGCTCAGAAACTTTGGCTAATCCTCCACTCGTTATAGAGAGAGCCGTGTTTCATATTGGTTCTCTCTCACTGGTTTGCTTCATCAGCGTTTCAGGGCTCCACTGAGACACGTTCCTCTCGGTCTCTCTGAAATAATTGCTTTCAAGCCCACCGTTTTGTAAAACAGAGAGTGCTAGAAATCCAGACTTTAAAGTGCCCTCAAAACTCATGATGGAAAACACACTTTGTTCTGTGCTTTAATTGAGCCTTTACAATTACACTGTTTTCTTGCGTTCAAATGAACTCAAACTTTCACAAGTAGTTATCTTACTTTAATTAGTGGCATTTGCTAAGTCAATCACATTTAGCCTACTTTTGTTTATACAGTAGTCAACATTTGAAGTGAATCAAAAAAGTTCAAAGTTGTCAACAATGGGTAATGTTCAAAATGCATGTATAAGTTTGATGAAAGGTTTTGATCCACTTCAAATGTTGACTACTGTATTTTGCATTAGTTGTTGCATGGAAATCATAACTCGTAAGTCTAACTCATAACTATATTACTCCTGAACGAATACGTTTATGTGGTGTATCACAAGACGGTTGTCACCTGTCGTTGTCTGGTGACCCGTATGGATTGGATGAAGTGATCCGTAATGCTTTAGCTTCTCACTTTGAGAATTAGTGACCCATATGAGCCTTTCAGCAAAACACTAGTTCTCCATCTGTGTTTCTTACTCTCTCTCTATGTGTGTCTTCAGGTGTTCCCTCTCAACTCCAACTGGACCAATCAGGCTTCAACGTTTTATTCCCTTTTTTGGAAAGGCGAGTTTTTGAAGGAACGCTGGTGATAAACTGGATTCTCTCCGAAGATTATTATGCTTTTGGAAACAGGTGCTTTTACTTATCGTGATGAGAAAATAATGGAAATTTGTACATCTTAATGGCCGGAGAACTGTTTAATTCTGAAGTTTGATATGGTTTCAAGCGGTGGAAGAAAAGAGAGAGATAATTAAAGAAAAACGAGTGGAGAGTTAATAAAAAGCATATCATAATGGCTCTCGGATGAGCATGCGTGGGTAAGAAAGGTCACTGCTCAGTTTTATTATGAAAATTATGACTTTCTGAGGCTCCACACCACAAAGTGAGTGTGGCAAAGGTTCATTTTTAATGAAACTGGCAATATTCTCAGAGCTAACAGTAAAACAGCCATCAGCTTTAGTTTCAATGTCATTGATTTGTCAGAATCGATGGTATCCCGCTATTGTCGGCTCACTGCCATCTCTTGCTGCCCTTCACAGCGGTAGCGCTACTCAAAAACAGCCTTGTTGATTTTAAACTCTTCAATAATGCATCAAGTCTGTGTTTGACTAATCGTAGCACAACGGTTGTGTGTTTTTAGAGCTAGCGGTATCAGAGCTAAAGCTTCTAAAAGTGTAAAAAAGAGAAATAGTCCAGTGCATCCATTTTTTCAACCAAAATCACTTCATAATTGCAATTTTAACACTCTTAAAAATAAGGGTATTGGCATCGATGGTTCCATGAAGAACCTTCAACATCCCTAGAATCTTTCCATTCCACAAAAGGTTCTTTATAGTGGAAAACGGTTCTTGAGAACTTAAATTCTTTTAAAGTAAAAAATAGTTGTTTTATGGAAGCTTGTTTCTGCCATAGAATAAAAAAATTAAAAAGGTATTTGCGACTTTTTATCTCACAATTCTGACTTTTTTTTTCTCACAATGTGATATAAAGTCGCAATTGCAAGTTATAAAGTTAGATTTGCGTGTATAAACTCGCAATTCTGACTTTTTTCTCAGAATTGCATGTTTATATCTTGTATCCTTGTTAAAGTCTGTCTTTTTTTTCCTTAGAATTTGACTTTATAACTTGCAACCCCAAGTTTATATCTCACAATTCTGAGAAAAGATGTCAGAATTGCGACATGAACAGGGGAAATAGACAGAATTGCTATTATTGCTATAGTTTATATCTTTATATCACGCAATTCTGACTTTATATCAATGTAAACTTGCAATTGTGAGATAAAAAGTCGCAATTATCTTTTAAAATGTTTTATTCTGTGGCGGAAACAAGCTTCCATTTTTGAAGAACTTTTGAAGAACAGTTGTTTGAAAGATTCTTTGGGCATCCAAAAATGGTTCTTCTATGTCAAAAAACTTTTTGAACCTTTATTTTTTTAAAGTAAAGGCATCTTGAAGGTGAACAAGTGTTTTGGCATCCATGTCAGAGGACTCCTGAATGTTTTTTCACAAAACTATACAAACCTCTCACTCACAGTCCGCCCTGCATCTCAGTAAACACCAGGGTGTCCGCCGATGCCAGCAGAGAACTGATCATTATTTCTGCTGTTTTCCTCTAGTTTAGTTTGAATGAGTCCAGCAGTGAACTATAGCGGCCTTCAGCTGCGGCACAATCTCCACCCTCAGACACCAGCGAAATAACAAATAAGCCCTCCAAAACAATCACAACCCCCAGCTGAATTTTCTGCCTTTGTTTTGCAATTTACATGAACAGATTGCGATAGCGGCGCTGGAGTGCTCGAGAAGGCGCCGGTTTTGTTTGCCGGCTCACTTTTGGGAAAGTCTCACAAATCAGTGTCTTTTGTTTGCCTGTGTTTTCCAGTCCTCCGGGTCCTCACGTTCTGCGGGAATATTTGTGGCGAAGGAAAGTGTTTTGTCTGTGACAGTTAGCGGCTTGTTCGTCTATTGTGCAGACTGAATAGAAACGTCCATCTTTCAGTTCATTCGGGCTGCTGTGTTTCTCAACGAGGACGTCTATGAGCAAAAAAAATTGACTTTTGCAAAGTCATCTTTTCACTTGGCAAAAAAAGAGGTTCTTTTCTATACACGTAATTAAATCAGCCTAAATAAATGTGTGGCCATTTGAGAGATTAGATTGTAATCCTTAGAAAACCATTCACATTGAGCAAGGTTTCCTTCAGCGGTCAGTGTTTGCATTTGTACGCATTAGTATGACAAGACGAGAGGTCAGGATGGTCACCGAAATGGACAAACAGTCTCAGGCGGTGAATGGAGACGGCCGCTGATAATCTAACAGAGAAACACACTTAGCGAAACGATATGAATCCATAAAGCCGCGTCCCGCGGTAATGAGGTTTGCTGATGTCTGAGCTTTTACTTCAGCCGATGTGCACGATAGAGGTTATTATCCCCGGAGAGGAATGGAGATTTTATCTCTCTCTCCATCACGCCGTGCTCGGATGTCCTTGGATGGTTTTAGGGGCGTCCGCGAATATTTTTGGGCCGTGAGGCGATTTAAGATCTTCTTGGCCGAAGCGACACTGTGACAAAATAATGGCTGTTTGGATCGCAATACTACCTTACTGTTTGTTTACTGAATACTGTGCAATATATAGGCCTACTTCATCACCATTGCACACAAGTGTTGTCCAAGTTAAAATAGTTTTTTTTTTTTTTTTCATAATTTTTACCGTTTACTGAATACTGCAATATCTAATCTACACTAGTAGTATTGTCAAAGTTAGGTTTTTATAAAAAATTTGTGTTAGATATGACTGGTTTTGTGATCCAGGGTCACAAATTCTGACAAGTCGCACAGGTATATTTGTGGCAATAGCGAACAATACATTGTATTGGTCAAAATTATCGATTTTTCTTTTATGCCAAAAATCATTAGGATATTAAGTAAAGATCATGTTCCATGAAGATATTTTGTAAATTTCCTACCGTAAATATATAAAACATTTATTTTTGTGAGTGAATGCTGCACAGTCGCGAACATAAATGGACAACTTTAAATGAGATTTTCTCAATGTTTAGATTTTTTGCACCCTCAGATTCCAGATTTCAAATAGTTGTATCTCGGCCAAATGGTGTCCTATCCTAACAGACCATACATCAATTGAAAGCTTATTTATTAATCTTTTTTGTGCTGTATAAATCTTATTTAAAAAAAAAATTACCCATGTGACTGGTTTTGTGGTCCAGGGTCACATTTGTCAAAGTAGGAATGATTAAAACCACAGTTTATTAAATTACCTGTTCATTTGTCAAATTGCAAATGTAAGGTGAAGTTGAGTGCATTTAATTGCACTATATTGCCAAAAGTATTGGGACACCCCTGCAAACAATTGAATTGAGGTGTTCCAATCACTTCCATGGCCACAGTTGTATAAAGCAAGCAACTAGAAACCGTTGTAAAAGAACGGGTCGCTCTCAGGAGCTCAGTGAATTCAAGCGTGGTACCGTGATAGGTCGCCATCTGTGCAAGAAGTCCATTTGTGAAATTCTCTGGAGGGGGGATTATGGTGTGGGGTTGTTTTTCGGGGGTTGGGCTCGCGGAACTCTTAATAACTCTTCAGCGTACCAAGACATTTTGGATAATTTCATGCACATTTTGGCAAATAGTGTTTTATGTATACAAAATAAATGCATTTAGCATTTATTGCATTTTCCATTGTTTTGCAATATTGCATCTTGCACACACAGCATATTGCATTTATTTGCATGTAGTGTTGTTTTTCAGGGGTTGGGCTTGGCCAGTGAAAGGAACTCTAAATGCTTCAGCATACCAAGACATTTTGGACAATTTCTTGAAATAAAATACAATAAATGCATATTATGTCCAGGCCATTCACTTCAGAATTAGTAAAAGTAGTATAAACTATTCTGAACATATATAGCTATGGTATATGCAGGTTTTTAAAATGTAACCACATCTAGTGAAATGTCTACATAGGCCTGCTATATGACACTGCTGTTTATGCAGGCAGAGGTTTTGGAGTTAGTGGATTGACAGAAAAATATACTGGGGCAAAAAAAGTGTCTCAAAGTACACCTTATTTACCCCTACAGACATATCATTTCGAGGGATAATATACCTTGAAGATGATATGCACCCTGTAGGGGTAAATAATGTGTATTGTGAGATTTTTGCCCCAGGATAATATATATATGTTTCATGTTAATACGCATAATGATGCATGCACCCTTTAGGGCTAGATAAGGTGCAAAGATGAACAGTGTGTGTACTGCTCCAGTGTCAAGCTAAAGGGAAACTATTTGCACATTTATCTTACTGAGAGTCTTTAATACAAAACAAATTGGTATTCTCGTTCCTACAGCTGTACTTGTTTTCATTGCAGAGACACTGAACTTGCATCAAAAGGCAGGTATGTGTGTATGCATTTTATTTTTTTAAACTGGCAATTAAATCCAACAGTTGTGCGATTGGAATGAGAGCCAAATCAATCGAGTCCGGTGACGCATAACAATTCAGGACAAAATGAGCAAATGCCGAAGAATATAGTTAGTAGACTGCTTTTCAAGAAAACCAATGGGAATGCGTCCTTATCCGAGACGGACAGAAACTTTATCTTCACCTTCCGAGGAACGTGCCGGTGAAGAGAAAACGAGAAAGACAGAAAACACAAATGACTGTCAAGCTGTCAGGGGAAAAGCGCATTCATTAAAATATCTGACGAGGAATGCGGCGTTAATTCTCACCTTAATGATTGACGCGGGGAACAATAGACGGGGCTCGGACGCATTAATTGTTTTCTTTTAAATGATAATGAGTGACATTCTCGTGCGTTTGTGGAAGTTGTTGGGGATTCTGCCGCGTGTGATTTCTGGCAATGTTGCACGGAGGGAGTTTAAACAAACGCTCTCCAAACTTTTAATCACTCCATTGGCAGTTGCACACAAAGTCTCTCTTTTGTTGTCTTTTTCACTTTTAACAGATTAGCTTTTCCTAGGTGTTGGATGTTTCTAATAGATGGCATTAGAACGAGCAGTAAAAGACATCCTTTAAAGTGCATTTAATCACTTTTCCTCAGAGGCATTTCATGAAGTTTTCACAAAAAAATAATTTGTAATAGTTTTAGCTAACCAGGCAGTACTGCATTACTAGTGTTTTGTGCAAGAACCGCTTACACTTTCTTCAGGAAATGTGTGTTGCTGTAATTATTTTGGTGTTCAGTTTAAATGATCAGGCAATGAACTGTGGACTTTAGTTGAGGTTGTGTTGTAATTTTCCTGCTGTGGTAAAATCAGTAGAAAAGCCCACACTGACTCTCCTCCAGTCCTTCATAAACACATGCTGTTCCAACACATAGTGATATCTAGGCAGCATAAAAATAAAACAAACACATTTTTGGCAAGTTTCTGACATGAAGGCTTATCCTAAGAACGTAATTTGATACTATATTATCAGCATTGGATTTTTGCATATCGACAATATCTTTTTTGGAGAAGGCAATCCCAGAATGCATTGCTAGACATAATAATTAATATGAATACATACTTAGTAATAATTAAATCATATATTTTTATATCTAAAAATTAATATAATATTCACTATATATATATATATATATATATATATATATATACAATAGTGAATATTCATTTTTAGATCCAAACATATATAATTTAATTATTACTAAGTATGGAGTAATTTTATTTAGAACCACTTTTCACACACACACAGAGACACACACTTGGGGTCAGTGATAGAAAAAAAAAAGTTTTTCACCATTTATTTGAACAAAAATACAGTAAAACCAGTACTATAGTGAAATATTATTATGATTTAAAATGAAGTGTTTCTATGTGTATAAATTGTGAAATGTAATTTATTCCTGTGATCAAATCTGAATATTCAGCATCATTACTCCAGTCTTCAGTGTCACATGATCCTTCAGAAATCATTCTAATATGATGATTTGATGCTCAAGAAACATTTCTGATAATTATCAATATTGAAAGCAGTTGTGCTGATTAATATTTTTGTGGAAAATGGTGCATTTTTTAAGGTTTCGTAAAGTAAAAAAAAAAAAAAAAAATTTACTAACCCAAACTTTTTGAACCCTAGTGTATATATTTGTGCTTATTAGAGTACCCTGCATCAGCTATAGTTGCTTCATGTGTGCAGTTGCTTCCTATATAGTGTCCCAAACCAGGCTCGTGTAGTTCGACGTCGCTGGGTTTTGGAACAGAACGAGAGAAAGTTTCTGAGATATTTTGTCTTTATGGGGTCTGGATCAGCGAGTCTTCGAACTCCCTGAGGGGGAAAAACACCACGGCTTTAGTAAACAAGACAAATACACTGGGAATGAGGGAGGCGAAGTGTGCCGAATGAGAGCGCGGGGGAGAAGCCCGGAATGAAGAATGGTATTGATAGAGACAGAGATGGGATGTAAACGGGGGTCTTTCTCTCTGTGGTGTAAGCCTGGGAATAATGCATGATGGGGCCATTTCAAGACAAGACAATACCTGCAAAAATACTGTGTTTTGGCCTCATTTTCCTCCCTCTCTTGCTGCTAATAGAAATGTTAGAATTGTCAGTACAAAAGTTCATATTTTGAAAGTATGAGTAAATGTGCATTAGCAGGAAACCCATTAGCAGTCTGGAACCGAAATCTCAACTTCTCCTAAAATAGACCTGACCCAAATATTGCACATCGGCAGTCAAATATGATACGAAGATATTACAGAAAGTTTTGTTTACAAATGTATAGTTTTATAGTGTGATTAGTTTGAGCCAAAAATTAGTAATTTATGTCATCATCAGAAATGTAAAAAAAAAAATCTGAGCATGCATTCAATTGCAATTCATTGCCATTAATTTTGTTCCAATTTGCATATCAACAAGTGATTTTGTGGCAATGTGTAATTTAATATATTACCCTATACGGGAAAGCATTATCTAGGCAATATTTTATAGATGTAACTTTGTTATTTTTCCCTCTAACTTTAATAAATAAATAAAAATGTGACGTCTAGTAGCATCTATATTATAAAAGAAGATGTACAGCAGACTTGAGCAGTTTCTCGTATGGGACAAACTGGACCGCTTCCCTCAGCTTTGCATATTTCACTGCATTGTGTCCGTCGCCATGAACCTTGAAAAAGTCCTGTCTGTGTCCGGTGAAGTTCTGTTTTGCTCCCAAACAATTCAAAATTGTCATGGATGGATGGATGGATGGATGGATGGATGGATGGATGGATGGATGGATGGATGGATGGATGGATGGATGGATGGATGGATGGATGGATGGATAAATAATGATAGATAGATATATAGATAGATGGATAGATAGATAGATAGATGGATGGATAGATAGATGGATAAATAATGATTGATGGATAGATAGATAGATGGATGGATGGATAAATAATGATTGATGGATGGATGGATGGATGGATAAATAATGATTGATGGATAAATAGATGGATGGATAGATAAATACATTTTGGATAGATATATAGATAGATGAATGGATGGATAAATAATGATTGATGGATAGATAGATGGATGGATAAATAATGATAGATAGATATATAGATAGATAGATAGATAGATAGATAGATAGATAGATAGATAAATAGATAGATAGATAGATAGATAGATAGATAGATAGATAGATAGATGGATGGATGGATGGATGGATGGATGGATAGATGGATAGATAGATGGATAAATAATGATTGATGGATAGATAGATGGATAAATAATGATTGATGGATAGATAGATGGATGGATGGATGGATAAATAATGATTGATAGATGGATGGATTGATGGATAAATAGATGGATGGATGGATAAATAATGATTGATGGATAAATAGATGGATGGATAGATAAATACATTTTGGATAGATAGATAGATGAATGGATGGATAAATAATGATTGATGGATAGATGGATGGATAAATAATGATAGATAGATATATAGATAGATAGATGGATGGATAGATAGATGGATAGATAGATGGATAAATAATGATTGATGGATAAATAATGATTGATGGATAGATAGATGGATAAATAATGATTGATAGATGGATAGATGGATGGATTGATGGATGAATGGATGGATAAATAATGATTGATGGATAGATAGATGGATGGATAAATAATGATAGATAGATAGATAGATCGATCGATGTACGTAGATTGTTACAGTCTTCAGACAAAAACATATACTGTGCATAAAATACACTACTCACACATACGTATATTTCTACACATAGAGTACATAAGTGTACTATACAGTACGTGTGAATTTACTATGTATTACTATGTACTATGTATAAATACACTCACAGACATAAAACGTCAAAGTGGCAATTTAAGCACGATGGCAGATTGTTATGAATGATATAGAAGGATATGTGCACTGATTTGGATCTTTAAAACTTTTCAGAAATTAATGAACTGACTTAAAATGTTGTAGTGTAAAGTTTGGGTTATCGAGCGCAGCTCCTCTGGAGTGTCCTGAACGGACTCAGTTTGATGTCGTGAAGGATTGGATCTGAATGTGCCTTTAATTAGGACTCTTCATTTATTGATTGTTTAACCCTTCAAAGTCTAAGGGGTTTTAAGTCCGCCTGGCACTATGTTGACATTTTGGCTTCTGGAATGGTCAATATTCATAGCAGAGTGAAGAGAGACATATTTCTGGATTCTATAGATTCTCAGCTACAATGTGGATGCATTGACAACACACTTCTTGAGACACTTGTATGTGTTCTAATGTGATATATCATCAAGAAATACAAAAACAGAAGTTAAATATTTTTGTTTTTATTATATAAAAATATAAAAAATAAATTAATAAAGGATTTTACAACAAATATTTATTCCTCAAAGGCTTTAGAACACCTGCAAAAAAAATTGGGTGAAAAAAAATATTGGTATAAAAATATAGGCCTAAGCGGTGCTGGGTGGAAAAGGGCGAGCGGTCGGGGTCCTGGGTTCAGCAGATGTACTCGGCTGCTCTGTGGTTTCCGGATTTAGACTAAAACACACAGATTTTGTCATTAGTTTAGATTACCACATATCAAAAGTTGTACAGCCTTTCTTATAATGAAATAAAGATTAGCTAGTCATCATCATGTGTGCATTTTTTACATCCAAGTCATAGGACTTCTAACTACAAAATTATTACTGGAGCCTTCATCATAGTATTATATGCACAGAGTAAATACAATGTCTAAACCAACCAAACCCCCTCCCATGTAGACACATAGTACAGGCCTTAGATAAGGCTTACTGCACCATTATTTCTAAAAAGCTACAATAAAATTTTACCTAAAAAACATTACAATAAAATGCACAGAGTAAATACAATGTCTAAACCAACCAAACCCCCTCCCATGTAGACAAATAGTACAGGCCTTAGATAAGGCTTACTGCACCATTATTTCTGAAAAACTACAATAAAATTTCCCTAAAAAACATTACAATAAAATAGACAAGCAAAGTAAACGAAATAGCTTATAAATGAAGATGGACTAACGTTACATGCGGCCAAAACGCACACATTATTTGATGGCACTCATTATTTGATTACTGCTCCGTTATTTCTGAAAAGCTAAAATAAAATAATTCTACTAAAAAAACGATACAATATATAGGCTATTAGACAATATATTATCAGCAATATAGCATTCATAATACTTACTCCTCAAATGGATCGATTCCGTCCAAGATTTGATCCTCTTCCTCCGAATCAAACCGATCTGGATCAGATCCATTCTCACTCTCATCGCTGTCGGCAAAAAGCATTTCAGCAACTTGCTCGGCAGAGAATCTTCGTTGTGCCATGTTTTCTTTGAAAATAATCTTGCCAAGTACAAATAAGCGTATCTGATATATCTCCAAATGTGCGCGTCCAAAGACCGTGTATAAAAAAGTTGCGTCAGCAAACAATCCGGCTATCACAGGTGGAATTGATTTCAAACCCCTCCCCTTTTTTACGTTCCTGGCCCATCTGACAACGTCATTTTTTGTTTTTGGTCTGTGATTGGTTCACACACAGATCTGTGATTGGTTCACACACACCAACAGCATTTTATATCATTAGATAAGATAAAGTACAATTTCCTTGTTTTGCGGTAAAATGCTATAGATTTGCACTAAAATACGGAAGGCTTATCATTCGCGAAAGTCAACACTGTCTATGCAGACGAATGTCAGCTTTTTCATAAAAAAAAAAGTAAGTTAATACCTTAATCCATTCCAAAGTTATTAATAGATATGTCAGGGGTGCGCACTTTGACGCTCTAGAGCGTCAGTCGACTTTGAAGGGTTAAAGAGGAAACTCTGCTGTGCCAGGAACGCTTCAGAGGGTGATAGACGATCCAGTTACGGGACGTGATTACAGGACACCGGTGACATGAGATCACATGATGTAACCTGTGATGTCATCCTGCAGGTCTGATCAGAAGACGTGGTGTGACACGAACACTGAGATCGGCCACGTTCACACTGACTGCAGGTGGGTCCAGGTGTCACTTCACTTCTGGTTACAGAGTTTGGCTATTCAGAGGGGCAACAATACGTACATAATAACAGGTATACATGTTTTTATTACTGCTTTATGTTCTATGACACCTTTTTAGTGCCACCGTAAAGTAAAAAAACAACAACAACTATTACAAGAAACCATGTAATTATCATGATAGAGCAGGACCGGAACATCAGGCGCTTCATTGCAAGAAATGAATGTGGAAGATTTGTTTAAATTCCCCCTGTAGTCATTTATGTGTGCCGATATGTAACAGTAAAGTGTTACCCAAACTTTTCACACTCTTGTGTCGTCTTGTTCACAGTGAAGTTCATAAATTCATTCCACTGTTAAAGATAATGAAGCTTTAAGGACAGTCCAGATAAACTCAGTAATCTCCGCCCAAGTACAGTGAACTATCCCGAGCCGGCTGCGGTTCTCCGGGTGGACGTGTTTGCACACTCCCGTGGATGGATGGATTGGGCTTGTTTTCGTCTCTGTAATGGGACGTGATGCTGTAATGGTGTCGGAGGTGTTGGAGACGGAGCCGGTGTGTAATGGCTCCTGTGCTCATTATTTCACAGGCGATGAGGCCTCAGAGAGTCCAGCGTTTCTGCTCGAATGAGTCCAGCATACATCACCCGTGTGTGTGTGTGTGTGTGTGTGATTCAGGGAGCTGGACTCCAGAAGTGAGTTGTGTATTTGTAATGAGTGGCTGGAGATGAGTCCAGCAGAAATGTGTGTGTTTGTTTGGTCTCTGGGGCGTTTGCTGTGCCCTCTTCCGGCACATTAAATGGAAATTGATTGTGAATCAGTGATCACTTTATGGACCGCATCATCACATGAACTTTGACATTCACATTCACACACCGAGCCAGGTTTTCCACCAGGTATTAACCAGCGTATTAAATGTGTCCAGTGGAGAGTCTTTGATTGTGGGTTTGTCACACAATGTCATATTTCTAAAAGCACAAAAAGGTGGGAAAATTAGAAATACTTCTCATTTTCAGTCTCACTGCATTTTTTTTAATGCACGATTACTAACTACTAATGCAACTAATGCGTTGCGCGTTAGTGATATACTATTTTAAGGGCGCATGCTTGGCCATAATGTAGCGTGTGAACAACGCGCATACACCTTGATTCTCTAATCAGCAGTTTTCATTTTTGCAAATCATACATTATTACAAGGAAAAATATTAACACACGAGGGAAATCATTGTTGTGTCCATGAAGATGTGAAAAAAATAGGCATAAATCTAGATTACACATTTACCCAAATTATTATACGCCTGTTTAACCGAAGCTTATTGGGTGGGTTTCTCCCATCATCCCCAATGTCACTTCTCTGTGTTTTACGGCCCTGACGAGAACGTCGGTCTCCTCGGCTGTGAACCGCTCCTGGCGTGCGCTGGCAAATCCGCCGTTATAATAGCAATCCGTGTTGGAACAAGCGCGCCGGCTCTTAAAGGGAATGTGAGAGGACGCTCTGATTGGTTTATTTCACGTTACGCTCAAACCACACCTATAATGAAGCTACTTCAAACCAACCCATTTTAGATTTTCGTCGGGCGCAAGAGTCATTTATCCCGCCGGTATAATAGCAACAGCGCCGGGATCCGCCCACAAAGTTACTTGCGTTTCGCGTTTGATACTTGCGTTTCAGATCGTTAAAATAGGGCCCCATGTTTTTCCTGGTCAGCGGCGGAATAGTTTTTCTAAACTGCAAAATAGCACCAGGGAACGTTTGTGCCGGAACACGCCTCCTCTTTTCGCTGAACCGCCCGCCCCTCCCCCCGAGTGCAAGTTCATTCAGTAATTTACCGACGTGCGTCTGTGGAGGGAAAAGTCCGATGTGCGCGGGTGTAAAATATAATGATACATGCGTCAGTGTACAAAGTCAATTGTCTATTTTATTAATTATTTTCAATTTTATTCACGGTTTTGTCTGTGTTGCACATTATTTATTATTGGGTTTTTTACATTATTCCCTTTTTCTGTGCGTGATGTTCTGTAGCAATTTTGTATTTTTTTGTTTTGTATTATGTAACAATGCTTGTCTGTGGCCTGCATATAATCAGTCAATTTTATTTATTCACTTTTTATTATTATTTTATGAAAGTACTTTGTGTGAGAGAGAGAATGTGTTTGTGTGTGTGTCCTAGTGTGTGCATGTGTGAGTGAGTGTGTGACTGTGTGTTTCTGTCTTTGTGTGTGTGTGTGTGTGTGTGTGTGTGTGTGTGTGTGTGTGTGTGTGTGTGTGCGTGTGTGTGCGAGTGTGTGACTGTGTGTTTCTGTCTTTGTGTGTGTGTGTGTGTGTGTGTGTGAGAGAGAGAGAGAGCGTGTTTGTGTGTGTCTTTGTGTAAGTGTCTGTCTTTGTGTCAGTGTGTGTGTGAGTGCGAGAGAGAGAGTGTGTGTGTGATAAAATGACACATAGCTTACAAACTGGCCAATAAGTTGATGTTTCTGATAAACATCTTTTATGTTTCACAGATGAAAAGAAGGTTTGGAATGACGTGAGGCTGAGTAAACGCAGCTATACTTTATATTCAATTTGTTTGGGTTTACAATGCACATTTACCTGACTATAGAAAATATCACAAATCCAAGCATGTTTTTGCTGTACATGACGACAGGACCAAACCTGAATCTGTTGAAGACCTGTGAATAGACACTGCTAGCGCTGAGGTGTGTGTGGCTGAAGGTGACAGATAATTGCTTGTTAATTGCCGTGAGTTGTGGTTAATGTGTGATGTGACCTGTGTTAACGAGAACCACAGGCATGACAGGATGTGTTCACGGTGGATATTTCATCCGGTGGATGAACGTCACGCTATTTCTCCACACAGAACATGTTGACGTGGAAATAATCGTCGATCGGCAGCTTCTGTGACGTGATGTGGATGTTGAGGAGCACTTGCTCTGTAATGCTGATGAACGTGGTTCCTGTCTAATGATGTTTACTGAGGAGATGTTTCTGAACTGTGTGTTGACACTACTCAGGCAAATGACCACCACCACACCTGGCTTCATCTGAGAAAAGGCAAGTATTAAACTCCAACATGCTTTCAAATAGGAATGATTTTGATATAGTAGATGTTAAAACGGGTGAAAAAAAATCCACACACTAAAGGATGAAAACATCTACTCGGCTAACAAAAAAATATTTAAGAACATTTAGCTAATTCATATTAAAGGGGGGGTAAAATACTTAGTTTCAGTCAATCTCATGTTAATCTTGAGTACCTATAGAGTAATAGTGCGTCCTTCATATCTCCAAAAAGTCTTTAGTTTCATCATATTTATAAAATAAAAATACAGCTTTCCGATTCTATCCGGAAAAAGCCGAGGTCCTTGATTCTGGGCGTGGGCGGAGCTATAGAGTCAAGCGGGAGCGCGTGATACCGTTGTACTTACATGAATGGGGTGTTTTATCAGGGACCGCGCCAGGTTTTAATTGCAACCGGTTTGCAAATCCAGCGACGACCTTGTTAATAAAACATTCGTCACTGAAATGACCAGAACACAAAACCGCACTTGCCACACTCCTTTACTGTCCCGGAAATACAAACTGCATCCACTGTTCCAGTAACACTGGGTTCTTTGGGAAGCAGAACAAGGTAAACTTTCCCTCACATCCCAAAACACACTTTTTTGGAGACATTCTTGACATCAACCATTCCTATTTGGCGCTGATGATGATGATTTCCGGTAGTAGCGCGTCGATATGCGCTTGGGTCTTTCCATAGACAGTATATAAGAGGGTCTTTCTCTCCTCTGGTCGACGTGTGCGTGAACGCGCTTTTCCGAGAGCAATGCTCATATAAGGAGTTCCACTCTGGTCTACGTCATTAGATCTACGATAGAAAAAAACCAGCCGAAACGTGTTGCAATCCGGAAGTATGATTTTCAGCACAGAAATTCTCTGTTATTCGTTCAAAATAACTTTTCAAACTTTGGCCATTATTAGCATGAGAATCCATCTCTTTAACACTGTAAACAACTCTGAATACATGAAACACCATTGTACCCCCCCTTTAAAGGTTGTGTAGGTAAGAATTGTCTAAAGAACTTTTTTTCAAATTGGCTTAAACTGTCTTTATATACCAATACATAATTAAAATGTAAGTACTTTGAAAAAGAAAGTATATAAATTGAGTGACTATAGTGTATTTAATCTTCAAAAAACACAGCTCATTAATTCCATTCGGGACGAAACAAGTGATTGGCTTGCGCGACTGTCACTCTCCGTCGCCATGACTACCGCCATGACCCCGTTTACACGTATATGGTTATTTTGAAAAACGGAGACATTTCCCTTCGTTTGTGCCCCTCATTTACACGCAAACGGAGAATTCGCCTCTAAAAAAAACGATTCTTTCTAAAAACTCCGGCCAGAGTGGAGATTTTGGAAAACTTTGTTTGCACGTTTGCATGTAAACTGAGAAAAACTTGAGCTTCTCGTTACACTGCCACCTACAGGTCTGGCATGCTCTAGATGGCATATACACGGGTTCGTGTAACGAACACTTTTCTGAAAACTGACAGGTGTGCACGATGTTATTTTTGAAAACAGGGAGGGGTGAAATGTACGTTTATGATAAAAAACGTCCACGTGTAAACGTAGCCTCAAAAACACAGTCTGAATTCGCTGACGTCACAAACGACCTTGTAACCAATCAGATCAATGTGTGATCGTCAACGAGTGAATCTCTGAGCTGCTGTGAGTGAGCGGTGGCGGGGCTCATTTGCATATTCATAGAACCACGGTAACTAAATTATGCGAGGGTGTCGAGTTACATTCCAACTTCCAAGGAATTCTTTACATTTCTTATTTTGGTGATCAAAGATGAGTTTTAGGGCGTACAATAATTGACTACAGGGGGACTTTAAGCAGGGGGGCAGTGTTCCGAAAGACATTGAAGCCGACCTGGGCGCCGCCATTGGCTAGCGGACCCCCACCTGCTGTTAGCATTCCATTGACTCCAATTCATTTTGGCGTCACTTTGACAGTGAATAACTTCACATCTGAGGCATTTAAAGACACCGTTTGTCCATTGTTTATTTCTAAAGAAACACGAAAATGTATAAAAGGCTCCATTACCTTGTACCTTACGTTATGGCCCCGTAGAAGCAGTTTTTGTAAAAATAGGCTAACGATTGCGTCATACCCGCGCGACTCTGTCGCACAAGTCTAAAAATTACCGTATGTACAGGCAGAGAAGCTCGCAAGCAATCGGGAGGACGTGGAGGCATAAAGTCAAGGGAGAAGCCCATAGAGAGTGATAAAGTTGCTCCCGTTGCTAGCTCATGGACAGCTAATGCTCACGCTCTCCGTCTCTGCGGGATTCGGAAGGGAATGATTCAGATTTCTCTCGGCACAGCTACTAGAAGACTGACAGGTTGCTCACGTCACATCTACATCGTCAAGCTCAGTTTGAGCCTGCGCAGTTCGCCTTGCGATCAGGAAGTGAGTGCTTCTAATTGACTTCATTTCTCTCCGTTGAAACCTATGGGGTCGCTGTGTCCAGTTTATATACTGTCTATGACTTTAAGGAAACATTATGGGAATGTTACTTTTAAAATATTCTCGGAATGTTCTAGTTACATTAAAAAAATTAAATGATCAACGTAGGCTACAACTAAAACATTTCAGGAAAAAAATATATATAAATAATGTTATATATAAAGTATAAATAATGTTTTTTTCCTGAGAACGTTTTGAGAACGTTATTGAAAACTAGACAACTTTGAACGAATTCAATATCAATTATTTTGGATAAAAAAATTTAAAAACTCAACTAATTCTGTTAACCAGGTATGGGCAACATTAGTCCTAGTGAGCAGCTGTTTAAACACACCTGGTCAAGCTTATCAATGTCTTCAGGATCACTAAGGCTACAGGCAGGTGAGGGTTTTATCAGGGTTGGAGATAAACTCTGCAGGACCGACGTTGCCCATCCCTGCTGTAAACTACAGGGAACCCTGTCAGCTGTTATATTACTATAATACTAAAGGTTGAAATGAAATAAAATGAAATGAGGCATTTATATAGCGCTTTACTATGTACTACTGTACATCCAAAGCGCTTTACAATCATTTCAGTGAGACTCTCCTCACAGCATCCACTTGGATGATTAAAATGAACTTGGAAGGTTAAAATTAACAACTGATTTGTATACAATTAATATAAGGTTGTTTAATAATAATATTGTTACAATATATTTTATTGATATAAGAGTAAAAATATAATGAATATGTATTATGCTTATAGTGCATATATTTAGCAAAATGCTCCTCGATCTCTAGAGTTATTTTTTTCTAGCTAACTAACATGCGGCCATTGAATGGCTTTTCTGAGGTAGATGTAACGTTTTGTGTTCATGCTGGCACAATGCATCATCTAGCGTCATTTCGAACAGGCTTTAGCGGCATTACATCGAAATACTTGGCAACAGTTGTCGGTTGGAGTTTAGGGTTCTCTTTTCCCGCCTTTGTTTTTTTTAAATCTGTAACTGACATTTTGTTTAAATTGAGCTCAACCTTCAAGCTACATGAGCCCCATTCACACAGCACTTTGAACCCGGCAAATTGCCGGCAAATTGCCGGAACGCCTTCTGTGTGAACGCAAACACGACCCGGGTTTAATGCCGGGATCGATGCCGGGTTGGGGACCTAGTAACATTGCCGTGTTCAGACCCGGAACGCGCGCTGTGTGAACAAAAGCCAGGACAAATGCCGTAAGGGGTGTGTCGTAGTGATGATGCACGAGCCTTCGCAATGTGGTAGTTATCGTGCGACTCTGTTACTCTGTTAGAAGAAAGTTTGTGTTCGTCATCGATACAAGAAAGAACGAAAAGATGTCTGCAAACTGGACTGAAGCAGAGACCCGAGAGCTCCTTGCAATCCGCGCCGAAGCTGAGATCGTTCGTTCGCCACCTTATACGTCACATCATAACGTCACGCGTCTATCCGGGACATACCCGGGTTGTGTGTGAACGCGCTCTCTGATTCCGGCAAATCACTGGCAGTGTGAATGAACCATTTTCAAACGAACCCGGGTCAAATCCCGGGTCACTTTATCCGTGTATTTTCCGGAATCTCTGTGTGAAAGGGGCTATAGACTGTCAACACACTCTCAACAGGTACACTTGATATTCCTATTGATATGCCTTTACATTTTAATATAAAGACATTCAATTGTAACTGTTTTCCTATAATCATACTGTCCTGTTTTTATTATTTTTATTTTTTCAACAGAAAAGACGAGTGTGACCAGCTCTGTTCAGTATCTCTGCTTCTCCACCAAGCAAGCAAGTAGGGTAAGAGATATTACATTTATGATCCATATTTTTCAATTATTTCACAGGTTTATGCATAAAAAAGCCCAGTAGGCTTCTGATCATATTACCTTTTTTCTCCTTTTAAACACTGGGTCACATATTGTCCATTCACAGGGCTTCTTAAAATAACTTTTATTTGCTTAAACAGAAAGTAACAATGGACATGCTAACTATGCTAACAAGTAACAGCGTCACAGTGATTATAGTCATTGTTATTATACTTATACTTATATAGTTCAGTTGGCTATTAAGCCAAGGTTCACACCAAGGACTAACTAATAGGCCAGCTAATAATACGATAAAGATGTTGTGGTAAAAATGTTCTACATTTAAAAGAACAGCAGTCCATGACAAACTTGAATTATAAAGATAACGATAAAGTCATTGCTTTTGGTGTGAGCAGGCCTTTAAATATGGAAAACAGAAAGCATATGCCAACATTTAACAACCTCCGAGCTCACGGTGGGTATGTTCAGAAAGGTTTATACATTATCGCAAAAAATCAATTTCTCTGTGGAGAAAATGAATAGGACTTTTACTTCCAGTGCTCGCGGCTGGCAAACACACAACAAGCCTCCAAAGTTTAAAGATATAGTGTATCAGTTAATTAAACAGTAAGTCTTAAAGTTTGCCTTCTACGTCTGGGGTTTTAGTTCACTCTTATCTCTAGTGTCATGTCGGGACATGAATAACACTGGTTGTTATAATTTCGTCTCATCAGTAAAACGCAGGGGTTGGCTGGTGATTTCTCTCCGACAGACGCGGGCTGCTAATGACAGCTGAGTGAATGCAAGGCATGAATCAAAGCGGCAGAAAAGCTTTCCAGCGCTGACAGGTTATCACCCGCGTGACAAATGTGTTGGGAAACCCTCTGTCTCCAGCACTTTCATTTAGTCAAAGTCTCATATAAACACACAAACACATTCATTCATTCAGAGAGAGAGAGAGAGAGAGAGAGATGCTTTCTCCTCTGATCTACATAACGGAGCGCTCTTTCCGGTTAGCACAACTAAAATGTCAAAGGGTATTGATTTTTTTTTTTTTTTTTTTTACTGTGTGGTGGTTAGTTCACAATAGTGACAGAAATGGACTTTTCCATTAAGAGAATCCATTAAGTATTTTCCCTCGTAACCATGTAGTGCTGTTTGGTCATTAGTGACTGTAAAATTTACGTTTTTATATTTCACTTTTTTTTTTTTTACTTAATCAATGGTATGAAACCTGGTGACTTGTTTTCCGATAACATTTCATATTTAAAGTCCCTTGTAGTTAATCATTTTATCGCTTAAAACTAATCTTTGATCACCAAAATTACATATTTAAATGTTTTTTTTTTCCCTTAAAATTTTTTATTCTTGCCTTAAATAGCTTGAATGTAACTCTACACCCTTGCCGCGTTAAGTATACGTGGTTCTATGAATATGCAAATGAGGCCCGCCTCCACTCGTTAATCTGATTGGTTACAAGGTAGTTTGTGACAGCGATTTCAAACCGCGTTTTTGAGACTGTCTTTGGTTCACAGTTTTAAGCAGAAAATACTCCGCAATGGTGTTGACTTATGAATTTGCACATAGTTTTGTATTAAAACACCACATAGACATATAAACAACATTAAAAGCTGGATTTTCACCACAGAGGGATTTTAAGTTTGATATTTAATGTTAAAAGATCAAATATGAAGTCTCTGTGTTCACTGTTTCTTAAGATTCAGCAAAATATGGCATATATGATTCACTGTAGATCTGAATAGCGGGTATGAACATGATTTTCATTTTTCAAATTACTAAGTTAAACTAATCTACTTAAGTAACAATTTAATTTTAAAATTACATTACATGAAATTACTCCCATATTTTCTCATATTTCATATCATTTTAATATAATTTGATGCCATTACTTACATTAATTATAATTTGATAAATTTATTTTATCTTGCCATTTGTCCCAAACGTTCTTTAATCTAATTTTTAAATTATTGAATTAATTGTTTAATTAATTAAATGTGCTGGTCTGGTCAGTTTAAATTATTATTATTATTATTTTTTCACATGCATGAGAAACAGATTGCACATCCACGTAATAATAATTTAAAAAAAGCAAAAACAATAATGTTTATTTTGCATACAAACCATTTTTTTGGTTGAGTAATTATTATGGTAACTAAAACACTTTTTCTCAAACTTGCAGTATGGCCTGATTTGTTTCAAAATGTAAGCCCATGTCATATCGTGGTCACATTATTCGTAACTTTTTTTCAAACCTAACCTCCAAATCTATAGTGAAATGTGAATTTTTTTTTCTGGGTTCTTATCAAGACCCATTTTATGGATGTATTGTATTACTGGAAACATTATTGTTAAGAGTTTAGAGCTTGTTTTCAACCAGGAAGAATCAGAATATGAATGCTATAAATCTGTCTCAATGGCAGTGAGTGTGACACCAGGCCAGCATGCCCTTCGGTGATGGTGTAGTTTAGGTGTGTGTGTGTGTGTGTGTGTGTGTGTGTGTGTGTGTGTGTGTGTGTGCGCGCGTGTGTGTGTGTGTGTGTGTGTGTGTGTTGTGGTATCAGGTCTCTCTCAAGGGCAGGGAAAGATGTCTTGGGAGTTGCAGCTCTGTGTGTGTCATAGGGCTGTAGGATGTAATAAGGGCATGAGACGGATACTTATTTCCCCCAGGAAACGATCACACTTCGAACACCTTTCATGTCCACTAGTGTCAGTATGTGAGTGTGCGTGTGTGTGTGTGTGTACACTCATATTGAGAGAGGGTGATGCTGTTATGTTCTCTGGATACCACAAACACAAATTAGTGGTATCTTGGCTCTTTAACTTTGGAAGAATTCAGGACGCAACACCCTAGAAATGACCCAGACCACCCTAGCAACTCCCTGGAAACCACCAACAACACACTATACTCTGGCGAGAACTTTTAATCACCATTCAAACATCTATTTTTGCATGTTTACTTTTGTTGTGCACTTCTTCATTTCATATTTATGAATAATAGTCATGCACGTATGGTAATTTACTTCTGTTCTAAACCGAGTTACTTTGACTTTCATAAAGTCCTCTACCGTTGTCTGCCAGTTACCGTGGCAACCCGAGGTAACCCATCTCCACGACATCATGGTCATGTCAGTCAAATCCATGCTCTCGCCGGGGCCGTGGGTCGACTCGCATTAAATAGAATCAATTTCAGAGACGTCACTGTGGAAAAGGTCTCTCTTGTTTTGAAGACGAGGTTAAGTGTGTGAAGCCTCGTCTCAACAGAGTTCAGTGCGAGTAACCTTGACCAAATGTTCGTAAACAAACCAACACTGCCAGTTTTCTCTGCTGTTTTTTCTTTTCTTTAATTTTGATGTAGTATGGCATAACATAGATATGAAGTGTGTATAAAATGCATATATCAGGTGTGTGTGTTTCACATCACAGCAGAAACACAAATTCCAACTTTTATCTCAAATTCTAAATTTGAAAGTTTTAAATTCCAACTTTGCAAACCATTACATTCAAGGGAGTCAATAACATGAAAATTACCATGGTGTTCGAATGTTTTTTGGACAATGTACCATTTAAATATGGTAAATAATTTAGTACCATAGTGCATATCAAGAGCTTGTTTTCTTTATCTGACAGCATCAGAGTACTGCGGTATCTCCACCGTAACTTTAAAGCAGTAACACTTTACAATAATGTTCACCAGTTAATGTATTAACTAACAAGGACTAACCATGAGCAATACATTTGTTACTGTTTCTGTTAATTTTTGTTGATGTGAGTTAATAAAAATACAGCTGTTCATTGTTTGTTCATGTTAATTCACAGTGCATTAACTACTGCTAACAAGATTTTAATAAAGTAGTTGAAATTAACATTTAACAAAGATGAATAAATGCTGTAGAAGTGGGTCATTATAAGTTCATGTTAACTAATGTAGTTAACTACTGAACCTTATTGTAAAGTGTTACCATAAAAGCTTGTACAGGTTATGATATTCATGAGTATTATTGCACATTTTAACTTCAATGTAATTTTTTTTCTGCCTTTGAGGATGGACGTTTAGGAAATATACTGTAGACCAGGATATCAAGGAAGATATACAGTATCGACGTCTTTTATATATTGTACTGTGAGGATGAACCTGAACCTGAAGGCTAAACCTACAGGATCTCGAGTTCTCAGCGTTAGCGTTAGCGTTAGCTTGGCACTGGCTAAATGAAATGCATCTTGCAGTCGCAATAGATGCTGGACATCATGATTAGTGACTCTGCGGTTGGGTGCATAAATATTTCAGAGCGGAACCGGCGGTTCGAGGGGCGTCTGGCCTTTACTTTAACAAAGCACTCAAAGGACACGGTGGACGGAGCGCCCTGCGCTATTTCCCTTCAGGCTCTGGGACAGAAAGCAGAGGTCAGTGGATGATCTTTCACACAAGTAACCACTCTTTCGCTTTCATGATTTTTAAAAATGCACAGTTGCAGTGGCTCAGACGACGTCCCGTGAAAACAGCGAGTGAAGACGACATGTGCCTCGGAATCCAGAAACGTTCCGTATGGAATCCTGACGGAGGGATCAGAGATTCCTCCTCATCCCAGTAAATGGAGGATCTTTATCTGTAGGTTTAAGGTGTGCTTAAAGTGACAAAGCAACAGTTAATTTTCAATTAGACTTTTTGCAAACGCATACCAGAATCAGAATCCTTATTTGTCGTTATACAAAAGAGTACAACGAAGTTATATGCAATCCTATTGAGCGCAAATCAATCTCCCACTTTACAAACAATTATCCTATGTGCAATTATCCTATATAACAAATTTGACAAATAAGTGATAATGTTAAACAATAAACTGAAGTCTGTGTGTGTGTATATATATATACACCTAACAAAATTATAAACGCAACACTTTTGTTTTTGCCCCCATTTTTCATGAGCTGAACTCAAAGATCTAAGACTTTTTCTATGTACACAAAAGGCATATTTCTCTCAAATATTGTTCATAAATCTGTGTTAGTGAGCACTTCTCCTTTGCCGAGATAATCCATCCACCTCACAGGTGTGGCATATCAAGATGCTGATTAGACAGCAGGATTATTGCACAGGTGTGCCTTAGGCTGGCCACAATAAAAGGCCACTCTAAAATGTGCAATATTTGAGAAAAATAGGCCTTTTTGTGTACATAGAAAAAGTCTTAGATCTTTGAGTTCAGCTCATGAAAAATGGGGGCAAAAACAAGTGTTGAGTTTATAATTTTGTTCAGTATATACATATATATATATATATATATATATATATATATATATATACAATTGAGGTGATTTATAAACATATTACTATAAAAAAAATACAAAAGAGGCATTCAACTCACACAGGCATTCACAAAAAAAAAGGGAATCACAAAAAGATGCATTCCATTCAGTGATCATTTAAAATTAAAACAGCCCTAGGATATGTGCTGTTTTTCAATCAGTTTGTTTTAGCTTTTAATATATGATCATATAATATAAATGCGGTGACTGTCAATGGAATGAAGCTGCTAGATTCATTGAATTTCATCTAAAAACCCCAGGGTTGCAACTGAATTTAAATGGTTTTAAGTTCTATTATAGTATGCTCACCGAGGCTGTATTTATTTGATCAAAACTAGTAAAATATCTTCAAATATTTATTCCTGTGATCAAAGCTGTATTTTCAGCATCATTATTCTTCAGTGTCACATGACCCTTTAGAAATCATTAGGGATGCAAGATGTATAGGTCAATAAATAATAAATAATTTCCTTCAGCTGAGACACTTCAGATGTGCAATGTTCGCCAGGATGGTTTTGACTTGCTTGAAATATGATTGGGAAAAAGGAAAATACAGTTTAGTGGAACATGTGCAGTGCAAGTCTGTCATATAAGCTACATAAAAAAATTTTTATGAGAACATTATAATTGTGTGCTTGGGACATGAATTTTAATGGTGAGACTTATGTCTTTTTTTAATAAGGCTCTCAAAAATTATATAAAATGTAGAGTTATCAACCAATATATAATTTAACGGCTTTCAAATAGAAAGAATTATCGTTTATCGTATCGGCCAAAATTTTCATATCAGTGCATCCCGAGAAGTCATTCTAATATGAGGATTTGCTGCTCAAGAAACATTTCTGATTATTATCAGTGTTGAAAACACACATTTTTATATAAATATTTATTTATAGGCTATTGTATATTTTAATATATATCACTTATCACCTCTATCTAGGATCAGGTTGGACGACCACTTAATTTCGCAAAATGTTATTCAATTCACTGTGTGTGTTTGCCAATTCAATACCATAACATTTCATGACACTTCTGAAACAAACACTTGAAGCAGTTGACCAATCACAACACACTTATTCAGCCGACCAATCAGAGCCCATTGTGCTTTTCAGAAGGAGGGGCTTCATAGAAACCGGAACTAAACAAAGCGTTACTGACAGACCAATAGCATCCAGCTGCAGCCCCGCAGACTCACCTCCGACTAGACACCAGTGGCTGGACACCAGTGGATAGACAGCCTACGTCATTTCCTTTTTCTCCGTCATTTCCGTTTCGCCGCTAATTTCCGTTTTCACCTCTGGATTGACATATATTCATTTTATATTTTCAAAATATTTATTTTCTGTTTTAACCAGTGGATAGACAGCATTCTTTGCAGGCTTTTGCACACGTCTTTAATATCTGACCTGTAATAGGGCCTATCTTTCAAATTGGCTTAAACTGTCTTTATATACAAATACATAATTAAAATGTAAGTACTTTGAAAAAGAGAGTATAAAAATTGAGTGACTATAGTGTATTTAATCTTCAAAAAACACAGCTCATTAATTCCCACCGGGACGAAACAAGTGATTGGCTTGCGCGACTGTCACTCTACGTCGCCATGACTACCGCCGCTATTATTGGCTCTGCCCACGTGCGCGCAGTCGCGCACCCGTTTTTCATATCACTATTCTTTGATCATATCACTATTCTTTGATCATATCACTATTCTTTGATCATATCACTATTCTTTGTGACTTAAATTCAACCTAGATCAATGGACTATAACGTTTTGCCAATACAACAGACTTGTACATGTTAATTGACCACAGTTTTTTGCCTTGCCCATTTGGATATTCTTATTTTTTTTGTAAATGTAACCACTTCTGTTTTTTAAAATATACATATATTCATATACATGATCAGACAATTTACCAAACAATCCAGATCAAATGAACACTTCATGGTTTTGCAATATTTATTGGAAATCACACAATCTGACCATCAGAATGAAGATGCCACAGTCAGGCCCGTAAGGTTGTGGGGGAAGTAACCTAGAGCAACCTAGCTCTAGAATTGAGGCACACCAGAGTTCACTAATACCTTCAAAAAACACGACACAGTATGAAAACAAGACGATTTTTTTAAAATAGCTAGTTTGTGCATTTGAATTCTGACATGACCTATCATCATCGACAGTTTATTATTTTTTCTTACCGCTGACATCTGCATGGCGCGTCAAATTTGAAAAGTGAATGACGATACGGAAATGACGTCAATTTGAAAAGGAAATGACGTCTGCTGTCCATCCACTGGTGTCCAGCCACTGGTGTCTAGCAAGAAGTGAGTCTGCGGGGCTGCAGCTGGATGCTTCTCGACAGACTGGGAAGAGAGGAGCCGCTACAATGGAGAATATGTGAAAAAATAATGGGTTTTTCGACATTCAAGCATGAAAACAGTTCTAGTAGATGCCAAAAACAATATCAAGACTATATTAAAGGGCATTATATGGGTTCTTTAAATATCGTCTGTGTTTCAGGTTTCATTACATCCTTAGTTAAACTTTCCAGCTTTTAACAACAAACTAGACTGTTTAAAAGTGTAAATAAACCTTTATTTGTTGTGCCTACACACACATTTGATAACTTCAGCTAATGTTTTGTTCTCCGTAGGGACTCCACAGGAATTGTGTCTTCTGTCAGCGGGACGCCCAGAGGTGAGCTGGCAACATCCACCCAGCGTATAGACCGTGTAAAAAACCCTCTCGCTGACATTTCCGGTGATGTATGCATCCCGTTGTCGGCTGTACGCCGTGATAAATGGTGTCTGTTTTATATTTAATAAGCTTTTGGAAATAATGAGATGAGGTTGCGGATAGGCTGGATTGTACATGTGGGACGCCACCCCCTCACCTACCGTCTGTCAATTTAATCTGGCAAGATGAATTTTGTCAGCAGTTATTGATGTGTCCGGCACCGAGACATTGATGCAGCACAGAGTTATAATCAACAGCCATAAATCAATACACACATTCAACACACACATTGGTTTATACTGCAAAATGCTATAGTATGCGATATTGTATGACAACTGTATTTGCATTTATTTTACAGACAAAACGTTCAGATTACATGTCTCCGACTTTTAAGGAATGCAGCGATTAGTTCTTCCTTGATAGTTCGTCTTTTACGTTGATAAAACCGACCGTAAGGGAACGGTTTCTCCATTCCACTGTGCTACTTTTCCATTGTTTCTCCAATGTAAACACGTGAGACGGACGCGTTTGACCGCTTCGCTTGTAGTTTGCTGTTTTAAGTAAAATCTTTCAATTTTTCAGTGTCATATGCCACTAAAATTTCAGTTAACTTCCAAAAAATATTTTCTTAAATTTACTTGAGAGGCAAAATAAGATGTAAAGACTTAAATTATATGAGTTTTTCTGGAAATAAGAAAAAATATCTCTCAGTGGGGTGAGAAAAATAAACTTGTTTGAAGTAAGTTTATTTTTATGACTTTTTTTCTGGTTTTATGCATAATTTTGGTACATTTTTCAAGACTTGATTCCTGAAGGCATTTTGCATGTCAAGTAAATGCATCTTGATATAAGAATGTTTAGGTATTTGTGCTTGAAAAATACTGAGTATGAAATAATTTTTTGGACTAGACATTCAAACGTCAAACTATTTCAAATATAACTATTTTTTTAAAAATAAATTCACAATAAAAATGTTTTAAATTTAATTAAAATTCAATTATAAATAATAAATGAATTCATAAAATAATGTCAAATATTTTAAATTGCATTTGTCAGATATGTTTGCTTCAAGTGAAACTTTGTAGTCTTGTGATTCATCTCACAACATGCTGGTTTGGTTCAAGGCTTAAAACTCTTATTGATGAATTTTTTCCCCTAAAGATTAATTAATTGAGAAATACTTCAGAAATCAAGGTTGATGAAATGCAGGCCACTGTTGGCCTGTATTGGTTTTCTTTAACTGTGTGTCAGCTTGACAAATGAAAAACGCAAATTTTTGTTAATGTTATTGGACGGTTGATGGTTGTGAATGTAACATGCAGTTTAACTTTATTTTAAACATCAAAGAGGGCAAACGTGGATATTAACATAGTTTATTCACATTATAACTGCATTCATCTATTACTCCCATAGCTTTTTTTCCTCATGTTTTTTAGACAATAAGCAGAGTTGAATCTGAGAAGAGTCCTGTGTGTTTAACACACGGCGAGTGTATTATAAGGATGAAATCAGTCTCTGCAGGAAAACTGCTGCTCTCATCCTGAGAAGGTAGACGTACAAAGTCACTGGTGACAGTTTGCATTTTTGAGTGTGTGTGTGTGTGTGTGTGTGAGAGAGAGTAACTTCTGTTGTTATTGCTCCTTTAGAAAAGGACAACCATCTGCTCCCAACAACTGCTGTGTGTGTCAGAGAGAGAGAGATAGAGACGGGGACGGATGAAGAGCTGTGGAGGGAGAGTGACGCTGGATGCGAGGTGTTGTTGAGAACAAGGTAAAAATAGTGTACTTGTTATTGATATGCAGGCTTAATGATGTGTTTGTGAGATGTAAAAGATTACATTTGAGGGTGTTAGGGGGTCTGCAGAAAAGTTTGGGGAAAAAGTTTGCAGAAAAGGTTTGTTGTTTAAAAGTTCACTATGTAACTAAAAACAAAACAAAACAAAAACGGCATTTATTTTGCAGAAGAACATTGTTTGGTTGTGGGTCACTTTTACAGCATTTCAAATCCCTCAGTTCTCCATCTCGGAAAAGCCGAGCCGATGTTGATTCTTGTTTTATGACGATCTCTGTCTCGTTCTCGCTTCCCCAGCAGACTCTCCTCTGTTCATCACTTCTTTGAAACGCGTGATTCTCAGCAGTTTGGAGATTTAGTGTCTCTGTGTAAACCTTTCTCTCTCGCTGTGACCACTAACCTAACTACACACACACACACTCACTCACACTCACACTCACACACTCACTCACTCACTCACTCACTCACTCACTCACTCACTCACTCACTCACTCACTCACTCACTCACTCACTCACTCACTCATTCACACACTCACTCACTCACTCACTCTCTCTCTCACACACACACTCACTCACTCACACACTCACTCACTCACACACTCACACACTCACTCTCTCACTCACTTACACACACAATCACTCACTCACTCACTCACTCACTCACTCACTCACACACACACACACTCACCCACTCACTCACTCACACACTCACACACTCACTCTCTCACTTACACACACAATCACTCACTCACTCACTCACTCACTCACTCACTCACTCACACACACACACACTCACTCACTCACTCACTCACACACTCACACACTCACACACTCACTCACTCACTCACTCTCTCTCTCTCTCAACTAACCTCTGGCACTCACACACATATGTTATTTGATTATTTGTTTTATTATTTATTATTACAATTAAATATTTATTATTATAAAAGTGCTGTATAAATTCATTTGAATTTAACATTTCTTGAAAATTGGGTAGAAAAAGATATACTATAAAATAGACAGAACTAATCATTTAATGAAGTGAGTACATGCAACAAATGTAACAAGGACACTGTAAACTAAAGTGTTACCAATGAGTCTTTATATATACAAAAAATATTGATTTTATATTCTAGGAAAGGGGATCGTCATGTTTGTGGATCCCTGATAATAATAATAGTAATAATAATCATCATCATCCAAGAAACCTTAAATATTCACAGCTCATGGTGAATAATATGTCCTGTAATGTAAAGTGGTTTTGGATTGGCTGTAGTCGTTCTCCATAATTCCTCAGACTCATTCAGTCCCGCTAATCCGAACTCAGTGCTCGATTCATTCCTCTGCGCTTTACCGCACAGATATCACAGCTTTGCCCATTTCTATTTCCGTCCGGGAAGCCCGACAGGTTTGATATCAGCCAGGCATAAAACAGGCCAGTGCACTTAATCTGAGCTGCGGATGTACAACACGAGGCTTCACTTTACAGTGCGAGACATGAAAGAGATCCCGCGTTTAAGACCCGAGCTGTGCTGTACAGTATCATGTCTTATCCTGGTTACATCAAACCCTTGTTCATGCATAAATTACTGTGTTTTTGCTCCTCGCTGGAAACATAATGCAACCAAACAACAATCATGTGGTGAAGTGAAGTGTGAAGATGAGTGAAGAGAGATGGAGGTTTTCCTTTAAAACGGAGGAGAGTAAAAATAACTCTGTGAAAGTGGGTTACAGTTGTCAGAAAATAGCATCAAGTGTGTAAAAGATGAAGTCGCTAGACGCCTTTTACTGTGGAATGTAAAAAAAAAAAAGTGAAATACCATTTCCACTTCAAGTAAAATATGATTGATAAATCTGTGTCAGTGGAGATTACCATACTGACCATATTCATATCTCACAATACTTTTTTCTAAACTTTCATTTTAAGATATAAATTATGGCAAAAAAAGTCCGATTTGTGAGTCGCAGTTACCTTTTTATTTTTTATTCTGTGAAAAAAAAAGAGAATTCTGAGGGGAGAAAAGTCAGAATTGTGGAATTTAAACAGAACACACACACACACACACACACACACACACACACACACACACACACACACACACACACACACACACACACACACACTCAACTATGTGAATTGTGCAATTTAAACAGAATTCTGATTTGTAGGAAAAAAAACTCCTTGTGTTTCTTTTTTTGTGATGAAACCAACTGCAAAAATGCTATGATCATAAGTCATGTTTCCTCAATACTTTGTCATCAAAATAATTTTGCCAATTTCAAAGTCATTTTAATACACTGTTAACCCTTACTGTAGAAAAAGCCCAAATTCTTACAATATTATACCATTTTCCATTAAAACAGTAATATACATGAATTTTTACAGTGGTGGTAACACTTTTAATTGACAATTAAACTCAGAATGAGTGAGAATTAACTTTTTAGTGAATGCTATATCTTGATTTTGTCATGATAGTGAATATAACCGCAATCATTCACAAACTGCGTGTGTGTGCACAAGTGTGATTTGCAAAAACACAGCTCAAGCAGCAAGAGAAAAATAATGTGTTGGCATCAGCAACCCAACTAAAGCAAACACTGATCTCTATAATGGTAACTTCAAATCAAACATTTTCAATTAAACATCTCAATAACTACTTCTGTAGATGGATGACAGAAATAAAGTCAAACTGGTTAATAATACGTGTAATAATGTGTTATGGCTGGAAGTCAGTTGTAGTTCTTGTGTTTCTCTATTTTCTGTTCTTGTGTTCCTCTTTCCTTCAGTGATTCTGCTTGTTAACAGCAGGTGTTCATCACTAATGCTCAACAATCACTTACATATTCACTTAATTATCTCACACAACACTGCGTCAATGTTACTTTTTACTCTTTGTAGTGTGGATGTTCCTGTGGGGTTGAAAGGGTTAACAGTGTAAGATAAAAAGACACACCCACGAAAAGTATTTAAACAGTAATAAACTGTAAGTTATAAAACAGGTTTATACTGGCAACACTGTTGCCAGTAGTTTACTGTAAAATGTAGTTTTTTGGGTCACCATTGTGCTGAAGAGTAGAGCCTGTGCTTCAGTCCAGCAGAAGATCTAGAAACATCGATGATACGCTGCATGTTGCTTTATTTAACAGGCGGTGATTGAGTCATTGCTGGTCAAGTGGAAATCTTTTTTTGTACTTAAGTTTTTTAGTGGTTTCTAATGAAAGTTTTTAACTCTTTTCTCACATTATTAATGCATTACACATTTTAGTTAATACATTTAAATGACAGTTTGTCAATTTAAGGCAGTCGGTTTCTGCAAGTGAAATTAGTTTTAACTCGAGTTTTAATTTAGCGCATTTTACAGTAAAAAACTGTATATTACAGTAAAATACGTAAAGAACTGTACAATTAACAGTTACTGTAAAAAAAAAAACCGGTAAGGTCTAACAGTGTATATAATTTAGTTGTCCTTTGGTTACTGCACCACCCACTGGTCAAAGTGTATCATATTTAAAAAAACATTGTTAGAACATCATTTTGTTAGTTATGATTGCATCTGTTCATAGAGTCAGAACTGCTCAAAGTACAACTGATATGGAGTAAAACACTTTTTTTATTTATGGTTTTACGTTTTAGCCAGGAACTCAGTTTGTCCAGTGAGAAACCATAGACCTTTTAGTTGGGCTGAATCCATCAAGATCCCACTTCAGCTGTTATACCTCAGAAAACACACACACACGCGCACGCACGCACGCACGCACGCACGCACGCACGCACGCACGCACGCACGCACGCACACACACACACACACACACACACACACACACACACACACACACACAGACACAGACACACGCACACGGGCGCGCGCATTCGTTTTAACCTCAACCTCCACATCTTAGTTTGAGTTGTTGTCGTCTGGCTGTAAACAAATTACTTTTCTGATCTTCTTCTCTCGTAGTTGCTCCTGAGCTCCTGAAAACATAAAAAAATAACAACAGAATTTTACACAAAAAAAGACAACATATTTAGGAGGCAAAGTACAAGGTGAAGTTTATTGTGTAATACTATGCACATTGCTACTCTCTCTCTCTTTTTTTTACATCAGATGCCCGTCCTGACACGCATTTACACTCTATGATAATTTGTCATATCCAGTGCACCCAACCTGAATGTCTTTGTACTGTGGGGGAAACCCACGCTGACACGCGGAGATCCTGCAAACTCCACACAGAAAGAGAAAGAGTCACCGTACCGCGCCTCTATGCACATTACTAGAGTCATTTATTTAGTATTTGTGAGACGCTGTTGTGTTTATAGTTATCTTTCAGCATCTGTTCATCAGATCTAGAGCCAATTTTGTTTAACTGTAACTTTCAGAACTAAAAGTCAGAACTCTTTTTAGCATGGTAACATACACTAATACAGGCTAATTCACTAATGCTACTTAAAAAAAAACAAAAACAATTCTTGTCTCGTTACACAAACTTTCATTGTTGACTGATAGACTGTATTGATAGACAGGAATAATTTGTGCTTGTGTTTGTGAAACCACAAAACACTCCAGGCCTTCAGAAGTGTTGCATTTTCAGATGAGCTGAACACTTTCAAACAAAACATGAGCTGGATGCATCAACATCACACCACAGCTATATATAGATTCCTCACAGCAAGCTAAATATCTGAGAATGAAAATTTGCTCCATCGTAACACATTTCAATTTCGATAAGGATGTTTTGAACATAAGTATTTTGTCTTTTTCACTGCTCAACAGCTTGCAGGTTTTTAAACGTTTTATGCCAATGAACCTCGAATATGCTAAATCCTTTTGTGATCGACCTAGTAATCTTTCTCCCGGTTTCACAGACAAGACTTAAAGGCCATGTTGCAGGTTAACCACCACTGTCGATTAATGGGTACATAAATCACTCAAGATATGTATATCATTTTTAAAATGTCTCAAAAATTGTCTTAAATACCAGTTTTTTACGTTTTTGGTATTAACGGGTTTTTTCACGCAATTCGGTGATGACGTCACGTTGGGGAGAAGTGGAGGAAAGCTAGCCTGATGGCCGTCAAAGCCGATGAACTGCATGGTCCGAGGAGAATGAGTGGAGAGTTGGTGAAGTGTCCTGGTGAGTTGCTATCATTTAGCAACGCAGCAATGAGATAACGACACATATTTTTTTTTACTGTCATTGAATAGCACCGAGTGAAAAATAAACGTTTTCTTTATAGTGGCAGTAATCATGACGTTAGTTCAGATAAGTAACGTTACCGGTAGCCTTTGTCATAGTACTGGTAAACTTTGTCTTTGTCATCTATAAATAGAAGGCTTCGTGGTAGCTATATGGGCGTTTCTAAGCGTTTCTCTTCCTCCGGTGAAAATGTTGTTGCAAACGTAGCCGCCGCGCGTCTGTCGCGGTGTTTGGCAGGTGCTCGCGCGGGCGGTGCCGTCCCGTGGAAACTGCGCTGGAAAGCTTGTGCTGTACTAGGGCAGTAAGTCGAGGAACTCACCCCGCGACCAGATGTGACTGAATGCTGAATGCATGCTGCCTGAATCCGTTTGTGCTGAAGTAGCATACACACATCTCAGGCAGGATCATGGTCCCCTTCAAGCCAGCACGCACGAGTAGCCTATGTTAATTGTTTGTTTACTTTTTTCACGAAGTCTTATGAACCAACTTAAACAGTTATAGGTGACTATAGATGTGTTGTATAGACCATGATCATGTTCTATAATCTGCGCTATCTGAATATACTCTCGTCCACTACTCGTCTCTCTAGTCACTCTCAGCGCTCTCAAGGCGGGCTTTGGTAAACTCTCTCCCCAAGGTGACGTCATGGAATGCATTGTGGCGGAAAGGAGAATCGTTGGCGCTGTAAGATAGTACCTACTTTTTCATATTATATTCCGTTTTGTGATACCCAACAACATAAAACACAATTGTAAACAGTTTAAATGTTCATTACCAACAAGCAAATTGCACAAATTCGTTGAAAAATTTAACCTGCAACACGGCCTTTAAGCTATAGTCCCAGACTAAAAAGCATGTTTGAGCTGTTTTATCTGAAAGCAACTTGCACTGGCATGTCAGTCCCATTGTTTTGTCTCAAGATGCACACCAGTAATGTCGATCCAAACCTGATAAGACCTTTAAGTCAAGTCAAGTCACCTTTATTTATATAGCGCTTTTTACAATACAGATTGTATCAAAGCAGCTTCACAGTGAAAACATGAAAATAATACAACAAAGTTTATTTCTGGAAGAAAATTGCATCATCGTCCACCTTAAGTAAGACAGATCAATAATATTGTTGAATATTAAATGTCCCCAAGCAAGCCAAAAGCAAAGGCAACAGTGGCAAGGAACAAAAACTCCATCAGTGAAAAAACGGAGAAAAAACCTTCACTCTTAGAAGAAAAGGTTCTAGAACCTTAAAAGGTTCTATAGGCGCTTCGTATTTGGAACCCCTAAAAGGTTCTATATACAGAACCCTTTTAAGGGTTTTTAAGAACCAAAAGGGTTCTTTCTTGTCATTTATATAACCTTTTTAGCATAAAAGGTTCTTTGGAGTTGAGTAAAGAACCCTATGGTTCTATATAGAACCCCAATGAACCCTTTTTTTCTAAGAGTGTAGAACCTTTTAGGGCTTCCAAATACGTAGCGCCTCTAGAACCTTTTAAGGTTCTATATAGAACCTTTTCTTCTAAGAGTGTTGGGAGAAACCAGACTCAGTCCAGACGCAGATCCACCTTCTGATCTGGATACGGCCCAGATCCGGCTGACAGTAAACCTCGGAATAAACAGAAAGACTAACATAATCGTAGATGCCATTCTTCTTATTATGTAACGAGTACATCAGGTGTTATAGGAAGTGTCGCCGGTTTTGGCTGACCTAATCTATGCAGCCTAATAATTATTTAACTGATTTGAATAATATAAATGTATAATGTTCTATATTAATTTCATGTAAAAGAGATGCGTTTTTAGTCCAGATTTAAATTGACAGAGTGTGTCTGCTTCCCGGACAATGTTATGAAGACTGTTCCAAAGTTTGGGAGCTAAATAGGAGAAGGATCTACCTAATGCAGTTGATTTTGATATTCTAGGTATTCATTTTGAGATCACAGTAGAACTTGATTCATCTTCGGAACACAATTGAAGATCTTTTTGAGGAAACATGAGAGCTTTCTGTCCCCCCATTGACAGCTATGCAACTGACACATTCAGGCTTTAAATAGTTCATAAAGAGATCGTAAATATAATCTATATGAATTGCGCGCTTTAGTCCAAATTCTTTGAAGAGACACGATCGCTTTATATAATAAACGTCTAGGTTACTATTGTAACCCTTGTCCTCCGAGGGAACGGAGACGTTACATCAGTGAGATGTAAGAGCCTCATTGTTTCTTGCTGAAGCTCAAATGTGCTGCGTAACACATGAGAATGAACCTCATTGGTTCTTGCAGAAGCAGAAATTGAACACATATCTGTATACTGTATCCAGTGTAGACAGCGTCAGTGATTATAATGGGTTTATTTGTTTTTGACGCGATGCTCACATCCAGTGTAGGCAAATGTCAGCGGTTAAGCATCTGAACTCCAGTGGGTGGGGCCTGTGATGCGTTGCTGTTAAACTATTCGTCAATGTCTTGCTCTTGAGGCGGTCATGCTAATGTATTTGCCCGTGTGACGTCACAGATCCCGCAATATCAAAACGAGACGTTTTTGGAGTTTGACTAAATACTACTGACACAAAGGCACCGCTGTATCTTGAGCTTAATGGACAGAAAGTGCATAAAGACAAAATTAATGTCATACACCTGCATTGCTTGACTTGGAGATTCCAAAGACATCAGTAAAACAGGTTATTTCATGATGATTATAAAACCATCAACAGCTAACCGTCATCACCTGATCTCGTTTTACTTTAGCTTTCTTTGCTACTGCAAATGTGTTTGACAATCGCACTGTCGCAGCGGCCAAATCGATAAAAGATATAATAAGAGTTAAGAGCTCAACTAATGGAAACACTAGTTCAAGTTCAAGTTCATTTTATTTATATAGCACATTTTATAACAGCCACCGACTGACCAAAGTGCTTTACAGAACTACAAAAATTAAAAGGCAATAATACCATGCGTAACAGCAAAACAACATAAGTACATCAAGCTAAGAGCAGCCTTAAACAGGAGTCGCAAAACAGTGTCAGACTCATCAATAATAAGCAGAAATGGCAGTATCAGACTTAGATAAATAGAAAATACCGCATCGTACTCGAAGGAGAAAATAAAAAATAAAACAGCCTTATTTATAGGCCAAAGAAAACAAGTGCATTTTTAAAAGTGACTTAAAAGAGATCACGGAAGGGGCTATCCTGACTTCTAAGGGCAAATTATTCCACAGCCGAGACCCAGCCACAGAAAATGCTCGATCCCCTCTGCGTTTTAGTCTGGAGTGCGGGACTAATAACAGATTCTTGTCACTTGATCTCAGACTTCTTGACGGGGTATATGGTTGTAGCAGTTCAGACAGGTAGCTCGGTGCTTGGTTGCATAGAGATTTGTACACAAATAAAAGGATTTTAAAATCAATTCGGAGATTAATGGGCAACCAATGAAGAGACCTCAGAATTGGGGTGATATGGTCACTTTTCCGACTATTTGAGAGGAATCTTGCGGCGGCATTTTGCACCAATTGAAGTCGAGCAGTTTGAGTTTTCGAGATACCGCAATAAAGTGAATTGCAGTAATCTACACGTGTGGTGATTAAAGCATGAACAGCCATCTCAAGAGATTTAGGATTGAGGAAGGGTTTGACTTTTGACAACAGACGAAGTTGATAAAAGCTAGAGCTTATTACAGAGGAAATTTGTTTCTCAAAATTTAAAGACTCATCCAGTAGAACACTAATCACTGTTATGGTGACTTCAAATGAAACACAGAGTTAAACCTCTGTTAAGAAATAAAGTCAGTCTGGTTAGTAATAAGTGAAGCTGGTAATGCTGTTTGTGGAGTTGTTTATTCCTCCTCTGCTGAGATCTTCACAGATTTAATGTCTTCTTTTCTCTTCCGTGGATTTCATCTAAGGCTGTGTCTGAAGTCAGTTGTAGTTCTTGTGTTTCTGCTCGTCTCTTTTTCTGTTCTCTTCTTTCCTTCAGTGATTCTACTTGTTAACAGGCTTTATTAAGGCTGAAATAACTCCATATTTAATATACACACACTCTGTGGCTCAGATAAGGTCCTGTTCTGGTTTATTTATTTGCTCTTGGCTGACATGTGGCATTGCTATGGTCTCTGCTTGTGGCCCAGATCTGGCAAACAGGAGCGGTCCACTCAAGTGCCGTCATTCCACGCTGCATGTGGGCCAGATCCTCATTCCACAAGTGCCAGATGTGGGCCTTATACAACTTTTTAAAATATTATTTGTCAGGCATTTTTTTTATGAGATAGAGACAGTGGAGATGAGACAGGAATTGACAGAGGAAAATATTTTGGAGGATGGAACCGGGAAAATAATATTTTATATTTATTTTATTTTATTTTATTCAGAATGTCTTCCAACTGCAACTTTCATAGAGTCAGAACTTCTCGAAGAACAACTTAGGCGTTAACGTTTTTTTTTAACCTTGGTCCACTGTGAAACCACACGTATCACAAGTCTTGCGTTATGATGAGCTCAACAGTTTAGTTGAGCTGAACGCAGCAAGATCACACTTTAGCTGTTAAACACACACACACACACACACACACACACACACACACACACACACACACACACACACACACACACACACACACACACACACACACACACACACACACACACACACACACACACACACACACACACACAGCAATATAAAAAGCAACTTCGACCACCTCATCTGTTTGTTTGAAGAGTCGTTGTCGTCTGACTGTGAGTGACCGACTTTTCTGATCTTCTCCTCTTGTCATTGAGCTCCTGAAAAAAAAAAAAATTGAATTTGACAAAACCAGACAACAGTATTTTCAGGTAAGTTTGGGTGTAAAGTCAAGGTCATTGTACAAATATATGCACACTCCCATTGAAGTGATATATATATATATATATATTTAGTATTTATGAAACTGTTGTGTTTCTTGTTGTCTTTCAGCATTTGTTCTTCTTCACTATCTACTAGATCATCTGAGGGATTTGACTGAATCAAGATGCTGCTGATCATTGAAGCTCTTCTTCTCATTTTAGCTGCTCTAGGACAGGTAAGCTTGTGTTCTAGTATGAATATTACAGCCATTAATACTGATGATGTGATCATTATGATTCATGTTGCTGCAGGATCACAGCGCTGCTGTTGATGGAAAGATATTTCCATTGGATATGGCACTGAATTCTGTGGATGACCAATATCTCAAATGTAGAGGGGAAATGGCAGACCTGGTGAAGACACAACTTCTAAAGAAGGAACTCAATAATTCGCTTTTTAAAACGGCTTGGACAAAAGGGGAAGAATTTGCCAAGACCCCCCCAAATTTTTTGACAAGGAATCATTCAATCGCCATTTATGTGTACACTGATGCTATTGTATATAAGCAGTTCAATAATGACACTCGTCATGATAAAAACAAGTACAAACAAAATACATACAAATGGTATTCACTTTACTTTTTGTTGACGGATGCAATACAGATTCTGAACAATTTAACCAAACAAACAAACAAAGATAACAAGTGCAATACAACTTTTCGCGGCACTACAGTTGAGTTTGCTAAGAATGTTACGAACACAATGATTCGTTTTGGCTCATTTACATCCTCCTCTCGTGATCAAAAAGTAGCACGAGATTTTGGAAATAAATCTTGTTTTGTAATCCAAACTTGTAAAGGTGCTGATGTGACACAATATTCTAAGCTTAGGGAGAAAGAGGTGCTGATTCCTCCATATGAGATGTTTAAAGTCACTGCTGTCAAGACAAGAGCTGAGCAGAAAGATCTCTGGTGTGAAACTGTGTTCACTTTGAATAGCACTGTAGAACTAAAAAGTGACCTAGACTGTGCTCTATTCAAGAAACCATCCAAGACCAAAACAAAGTACTATGCGCTGAACAACGTGCTTTGAATTTACACAATACAGTTATGTATATCCGCTTTTTTGTTACCAAATATAATCTCTGGATAAACATCTCGAAAGGCTCTGAAAAAAAACAAGTTAGCATCCAACAGTGGAAATCAAGATGCGTTCTTCAAAATTGACTAATTTTAACATTATTTTGTCATTTGTTAACCAGCTTTAATCTGTTTACTGCATGTTTCTTGTTGTTATTGAACATTGATTGTCTTGTTTTATTGAATCATGGCATTTGTCTGATTGTACGATTTCACAAGGTAAACATCAGAAAATTAGAGTGCTGTATTATTATTATTATTATTATGTATATGTTAAGATTCAGATTAAACTTCGGTCAGCTAAATAAATCTCTCAAAGCATCTTCATTTCTCTCATATTTCTCTTTGATAAACAAAACATTTTGTGATTGCATGTTATGGTGGGACCATGCATAAAATTATCAACTGGGAACTTTTCCAACTGGAAAAATTTTGGAAAATTATGCTTCACAACATTATCCTGTGATGAAAGCTTGAGGTGGATAATCTCTAACCTATATAGTTATATATTTTACATTTTTTAAATATTTTTCTGTAAAAGTAAAGTAAATTATGTATAAAATTAATTTTGTTAAGTGAATAACTAGAGTAAGAACTAGATGAGTAAAGTTAATTGGGACAAACTTTGATGTTGACTTGACAAAGCCGTATGAAAAAAAAAAAAAAAAAACTTTTATAAGCTTCAAAATTAGCGAATTGGAAAGAGAAAGAAAGACATTGTTAGCATGAATTAACATGTTTTAACACATTGCTAGCATGATTTAGCATGTTTAGCTAGCATGTTTTAACAGGTTGCTTACACGAATTAACATGTTTTAACATGTTCCAACACGTTGCTAACATGAATTAGCATATTGCTGACATGAGTTAACATGTTAGCAGGTTTTAGCATGCTGCTAGCATGGATTAACATTTTGTTAACATAAATTAACGTGTTGCTAGCATGATGTAGCATTTTGTTAGCATGAATTAGCATGTTGCTAGCAAAATTTAACATGTTTTAGCATGAATTAACATGTTTTAGCATGAATTAACATGTTACCTTGATATTAAATATGAATTAAAATATTTGTATTAAATATAAACAAATAAACTGTTCTGTGTTAAAAGAACAGTCAGCTTAAGCTACAAAAAAGTAGCTACAAAGCCTAAAGTTACTGAATGAAATGTCGACCCAGGACGAGCCGTAGGACTGTGAAGCTTTAGGGGTGTTGATGAACTCGATCTACTTCATCTGTGTTTTGATCAACCTTCTGAATCTGATATCAAGTCTCAAGTCTAGTTTATTTATAGAGCCCGTTTCACTACAATGTAGACCAAAGGGCTGTACAATTAAAAGCAGTCTACAGATAATAACAAATAAGAATGATCTGGATGTAGTCTTTGACAAAAACTTGATTTTCTCAGCTTTTTGCTCAAAATGTTGCTTTTTTTAATGAAACTTACCCACAATCAAGTGTTGATAAAAAAAAAGAATGCATGAAGCTTTGAAGAAAAATTAAGATTTTTTTTTTTTTTAAACGGAGTGACTTCTTTCTTTTGATATGTTCATGAAACTTTTGTGAAAATTATAAAAAATGCTGGCGCTGGTTGGCAACCTTTTTTCAAAAACTAACCCGGAGTTAAACACTAACCCTGTCCCCAGGAGCACGGCTGAAGACCTCTAACCAGAGTGTTTATATGCTTAGCAGGAAATTCGTGATCTTATGCAACTTTTTAAATATTATTTTTAAGGCCTTCTCTATGAGATAGAGACAGTGGAGATGAGACCGGCATTGACAGGGTTGTTGGAGGATGGAACCGTGAATAATTTCATTCATATTTCTTTTGTTCACTTCAGAATATGTCTTCTTACTGCAACTTTCATAGAGTCAAAACAGCTGAAAATACAACTTGTAAAGATGTTCACAAGTTCTCCATTATGATGAGCTCAACAGTTTATTTGAGCTGAATGCATCAATATCACAATCCAGCTGTTTAAAACATCACACACACATTATAAGTGATAGAAAACATCACACACACATTATAAGTGATAGAAAACATCACACACACATTTTAAGTGATAGAAAAGGCAACTTCAACCCTCAAGTCAGGTCATGTGTCCACAACTCCTTCTCCCCTCAGTGCACCAATAATAATAATAGTAATAATAATAATGTTATTCTTTACGTTTAAACAAATTTTGTAGTGCTATAAAAGTCAGAAATAAACTGAACTGAAGTTGAAACAGGTGGAAATTCTAGAGTTTTGAGACATGATACAAAATATATACCAATGAAGGCTCATGTTTGTAGCTTTTAAGGGTGTTTTTTTAAGGCAACTGCAATTTACTATTGCTCATGGCTAAGAATAGTGATAAAAATATCATGGTACATGTACAAAAAAAATAAACGTATTTTTAACAGTGATTTTTGGTACTTTTTTTGTGCATATGTTTTTTTAATGGTAAAATGATGAGCATATATTAATTTGTGATAAGTGACCGTTAAAGGCAGATTGTAAGTTTATAAAGATGCTGAATTACTTTCGTATGTATTTTTAAAACCTTTAAGACCCACAAACAAAGACTGAGATGCATCATGTGTATTTGTGGGCAGGTTATGTATTCAAGTTAGTTATATCATCATCATCCGAGTGTTAAATCGATGGAAAATCACCCATGGCATATTATCCAGTGTCAAGCACCACTCAGATGTTCTTCCGGAAATGTAAGAGTCTAGTTTTTCCTGATGTCTTTTGTGCTCACGCGGTGCAGTGCTAATGAATGATCACAGTCTCTGCTGTCGTTTCATACATACACACACACACACACACACACACACACACACACACACACACACACACACACACACACACACACACACACACACACACACACACACACACACACACACACACACACACACACCAGTGACCTGTGGGAAGCCTGTTTCTTCAGCTCCACTGACAGACTTTTTGTGTGTGTGTGTGTGTGTGTTTGTCTGTGTGTGTAGGTGTTTCATTCATGATACAGAAAAACAGGCATCTCTCTCTCTCTCTCTCTCTCTCTCTCTCTCTCTCTCTCTCTCTCTCTCTCTCTCTCTCGTCTCTCTCTCTCTCTCTCTCTCTCTCTCTCTCTCTCTCTCTCTCTCGCTTCAGGAAAAGCACAAATCAGCACCGAAACACATGAAAGAAAGGTATTCAGCCGGGACTGTTGAGTAATTCATATCTCTCACCACACGTCCACGCTTTACAGGAACAGTGGCTGAAGAAAGCCCCCCCCTACTCCCCCCCCCCCCCCCCCCACGCCGATAGGAAATGAGGTCATTTTCAAACAGGTGCCCTGACGCTGACGGCTCGCACGGATCCTGTCAGTCTCCAGAATCAGTGAGAGACAGTTTCTCCTCTGATGGTGTTTGTTCTTGTGTACGAGAAACCGTGTTGAGATACACATTTTCACACCTGACATTTACATCCACAGAAACTGTTGTTCTTTACATTGTGGAGGAATGGCTTCCATTGATGCTCCATTGATCAGGTCGAAATACCATGGTACTTTGATATACCATGGTACTGATATTAGTGTGGTAGTTAGGCTACATGTAACTTCAAGGTCCTCTAAGAATATCATGGTAAAAAAAACTAAATATAAATGTTGAAATTTTAAATGAGCAAAAAAAAAAAAAAAAGTATATATATATATATATGTATGTATATGTATGTATATCGGTATATATATACTATAATGTCAATATATATATATATATATATATATATATATATATATATATATATATATATATATATATATACACACATTATATATCTATTATATCTATTCTATTATATCAAAAGTTGGGATATAACTACACAGATGAGGTTGGTGAAAGATTCTATCACACATATGTAAAAAAAAAGTAGAAAGATTTTTATTTAAAAAAAAATACAAATAAAAAATTATAATATATATTATATATTATTTTTAATGGACGATACTATAACGTAATTTTTGTATGTGTGTGTGTATATTTATATATATATTTTTACATCATAGTATCGTCCATTAAAAATAAGATATTATAGATATATAAAAAATTTTTTTGTATTTTTTTTTAAATAAAATTCTCATTCAACTTTTTTTTTACATATGTGTGATAGAATCTTTTACCAAACTCATCTGTGTTATATCCAAACTTTTGATTCATGAACAAAGTAGCCTAAGTGTAGTAAACTTTAGTGTGTATTTAGTGTTCCTAACTCAAGGTTTGATATAAGAACTAACCGCCTTGGATTGCAAAGTAAAATTAGATATTAAATCCCACATTTTCCCAGATGTGATCTCAGAAGTCATTCATGATTTCTACATAAATATTTAATAGAGCTTGCAGAGGATGATTTACATTATATACCAGTCTTGGTATCAAGAGATTTAAACTATTATACAGGGGTGGGCGATAATAGAAACTCTGATTTTATGATATGAGAAATTTTATTTCTAGATAACGATATGCATCTGCACTACGTTGTGTACGGTGTGTGTTGCTGTCTGTTCTACTATCATTTATACTATTACCGTTAAACCTTCGTGTTGGAAATATATTCTTATCATCGTCTGCCTTCCTGCAATCCCGTGCATGACAATATCACTAGTCATTGTGATTTCATCATTTCTATTTTTAAACATAAGAAAAATTAAGCAAATTACAAACAATAGGACAATTTTCAGTTGAGATTAGTAATAATCAAATGTAAAAATACAATTTTGCATAGTCATCACTGTATGAATTAAATATAAATGTATTCTTATTAAAGCTTAAAAAAGTTATTCAAGTTATTTTCTCTTTTGTTTGATTCACATTAATGACACAGAGCGGCAGGTTTATTCGGCTGCTGTCACTTTAAGACCAAACTGATCCGTTATACTGATACACATCCGGTTTACACCTAACGCTTACTTTCACTTGACACATAACCGGCTGTGTTTACATGCGTGTATTCGACCATTCAAGCGCAATTAGATGTGAACGAGAAATCCTTCGATTTTGAATGCGTCTCAACGCAAGATTTGTCTTCCTGAACCGTCACATAACCAGATAAATATACATTTGCGTTAGAAAAGTCCATGGCTTTTTAACATTACACCTTTCCCTGATGTTTGCAGGTCCTCCGTGACCTCGAGAAACCTGTATTACATTTCTCTCGTCCTCCGTTTTCCATTCAGATTTTCCCAAATGAAAGCCCTGACATGTCACGCACGTTCACGGTGACCCGCTGCTATTCACGCGGCAGACAAATACTCCCGGACCCATTCAGAGACGCGGCGTGTGTGTGAGTCACATCTTAATAAACAGCCGTGTAGAAGAGCGTCGCACAGACAACAGCCTTCAATGCTCATTACGTCTCACGGATTTCCTTCTTGAAGGCTGCATTGTTTTCCTCCCGTCTGCTTCTGACATGTTCATAAAGAAGCCTCCTCCTCAAGCCCTGCACTTGTAGCGAGATTAGCGTGAAACTGTGCCACATTTACCGTTGATTTCCATTCTACTCTGAATAAGTGGTATTGACCGTCATGTGTTCTTTAATGATCGGCTGGCCTTTTCTTTTCAATCAGTGGCTCCTCCTCAGTAAAGTGATTGTTGGAGGATGAACATCGGATAGATAATCCATGCTTCGGTGAGCATGTCGCCCCGCTTCCTCTTTTTCTTTCACACGGAAAGGTAATTAATTTTTGCGGTAAATGAGCAGCGGTCCGGTCCGGTAGCCTGTCCAGCCATTGTGTTGAATGTAAAACTGTTACAGACCTTTAATTAGGAGCATAAAAGCCTCGCTCGACTGTCCTTTTATGGGACGTATAGCCATACAGACCGGCTGGAATTCAATTGCGTTTGATTTAAAATGGTTTCGCACACCGTGAATGTTGTATTTCACTGGGCCATCTGTGCGGAGGATATTATATGAAACTAGATTTTTACGTTTTATGAAGAAATTCTGAGTTTTTTTGACTGCAGAAGTTGCTGCCATGGTGCTTCATGTTGATTGTGGTTGCCAGGGTGATGTTGTTGGTTGCTAGGGTGTTCTTTTTTGGTTTTTTACTGGTTGATGTAAATCTGTGTGATTTTTTTTTTTTTTATCTCCTTTATCACGACCCTGCTGAAAATCTTTATTTGTTTGTTGTTTTATTGTAATATTATTAATGTAACTGGTTTTGTTTTAGTATAAACTATGGTAATGAGTGCCACACTATTGACTAGTTGATTTACTCTCCAATCACGATGATTTGACTCTGGAGTTTGACTTCCGCTTGAGGGCGGGGTTTCTGCTTGGGTCTTTATGACTTATGAATAATTCACGAGGTTGTGTACAACCCTTTCAATATTCTCACTTCATGAAGGAAAAATACTCATTATCTTCCCTTTGTTTATCTCTTCCACAACACACGCTTTTAAACGCTCTCACACACACATTCAATCACAGTCAACATAATCAATCAGCGTCTGAAGTGCTGCTTCTGTGATAGTGTGTGTGTGTGTGTGTGTGTGTGTGTGTTAGTGTAGGCTTCTGTTTTCTCCGTCACAGGAAGGATTTCAGTTGATTTATTCTTTCTTTCACGATTTGACTTTCTTTTCCTAACAATTTACCACCAGAATAAATAATTAAAAATAATAATTACATAAATAAATAAATAATGCCGCTTCAAGCTTATTGGAGACGTTGCTGTAGTTGTTCTGGATTTAGTCCGTCTCATTTTTTTTCTGTTTCTTTCTTGTAATCATAAATCGACTTGATGATGGTGAGGTCAGCTAATATCGGCTCTCTTCAGACTGTGAGAAAAATCTCACTGGATTATTACAATTAATGGCAAAAGAAATATAAACTGATATTTCCTATTGACACACTAAAGAAAAGATGTAAATAACTAGCTTAAACCATTTATTTGTATATGAAAAATAAAAATACTAATGTGCCTAAGACTTTTGTACAGTACTGGATATATAAGGGATGGTAAGTAGTTTTGTTTTGTTTTTGTTTTTTTAATGACAACCGACGCTCATTAACTGATAAAATGATATTAAATTAGAATGGAGAAGTGTTTTGTTCAGTTTGACATGTGCAAATAGCAGCATAAACAACAGAACATGAGGATTGATACATCGTCACATCACGCACCTGCAGCGCTTCTGTCAATGGAGGAAAGCAGAATAAAAAATATATAGGCCTATTATAGGAATAAATAAATGTGAAATATATTTCACTTAAACACAGACTAACAAAGCGAAAGAAAAAACTGTGTGACAAGTTGTTGAGTTTCGGTTAATTTTTGTGACGCGCTCTACAAACTTCACGGAAAGGAAAGCGGGATGTTAGAAAGCGTATCCTGTTTGGTTTCTTTACTTTACAAAAGCACAATGTTTCGTTTTTATTGTGAGTGTAAACAAAAACCCTTTACAGTTTTGAACGATGTCTTACTCTTATCTGTATGATGTAAAATGAGTATTTTAAGTTGCTTCCGCTGTTATATTGAGATAAAATCATTTGGCATTGTGCCGATGTGTGTCGTGGAAGTGTTGAAATATGAGTGTCCTGGAAACAGGACTCAGGTGTCGCTTCACTCGCCGTCTCCTCGAGGAAAGGTGAAGTAGACTCCTTTTCTTCTTCTCGCTCATCTTTCTGTGATTTCTTGAAAAAGCGTAATATTGATCTTTGTGCATCCGCCATTGTCACCGCATGTTAAAGGAACACCACTTTTTTTGGAAATAGGCTCATTTTCCAACTCCCCTAGAGTTAAGCGGTTGAGTTTTACCGTTTTCTAATCCATTCAGCCGATCTCCGGATCTGGCGGTAGCACTTTTAGCATAGCTTAGCATAGATCATTGAATCTGATTAGACCGTTAACATCTCCTTAAAAAAAATGACCAAAGAGTTTCGATATTTTTCCTATTTAAAACTTAGTTACATCGTGTACTAAGATTGACAGAAAATTAAAAGTTGCGATTTTCTAGGCCAATTTGACTAGGAACTATATTCTCATTCCTGCGTAATAATCAAGGAACTGCTGCCGTACCAGCAACGCAATGATATTACGCAGCACCTGAAAATAGTCCCCAGCTCGGTAACTTCCAACGTGACCGGCACTAAGTTCGTAATATCATTGCGCTGCTGGTACGGCAGCAGTTCCTTGATTATTACGCAGGAATGAGAGTATAGTTCCTAGTCATATTGGCCTAGAAAATTGCAACTTTTAATTTTCTGTCGGTCTTAGTACACGATGTAACTACAGAAGAGTTAAGTTTTAAATAGGAAAAATATCGAAAATCTTTGGTCATTTTTTGAGAGAGATGCTAACGGTCTAATCAGATTCAATGATCTATGCTAAGCTATGCTAAAAGTGCTACCGCCAGACACAGAGATCGGCTGAATGGATTGGAAAACGGTAAAGCTCAACTGTTTTAACTTTAGGGGAGTTGGAAAATTAGCATATTTCCAAAAAAAAAAGTGGAGTGTTCCTTAATGAACTCAAACACGCATAGTTTGACAACAAGTTTGAAAACAGCATTTTTCAAAAATTGCATTTTACCCTGCAGAATTGATCAATCTATCAATTACAGTAATCAACAGTTAATAAAACATCTAATTTTGTGTTCCACAGAAGAAAAAGAGTTATAAAGGCTTGGAGCGCATTAAGGTGAGTATAGATGATGTTAAGAGTTGACATTTTTTGGGTGAACCTTTCTTTAAACTGTCTTATTGGTGCATTTGGTAGAAGATAGACGTCTGTCAAGAGAGAGTCTGAACCGTTCTGAAGGTAAGACTCAACACATGACCATTTATCATCAATTTATGCACAAAAATCTTTGTTCCAATACCAGGAAACATCAGTCACACACTATTTAAACCCATTGGGAAGCCG